>NC_056743.1:1783934465-1783966965 GCF_019279795.1 Protopterus annectens | reverse complement strand
AATGGTCATCCTTACACGCATTGATTAATAATGAAGAGATTACTGTTAAGTCGGCAGACAAAGGAGGTGCCATTGTTCTAATGAACACTGAAGACTATCAGGTAGCTATGCACAAGTTGCTAGCAGATTGTAATACTTACAGGGAATTGAATATGCAAGAAGTAGATAAAATCATACAGAATATACATAGTGACCTCTATGATATTTTAATGAATAGACAGATAAATTATGAGTTGTATACATATTTTTTAGTTGAACAACCATGTATAACCTACATCAAAGGACTTCCTAAAGTGCATAAAAACACCTTCCAGATACCAATGAGACCTATAGTAGTAGGTGAAGGTTGGGCTACAGAGACCATCTCTGTTTACATTGAAAAAAGACTCTACCCTTTAGTAAAAAAGATACCATCCATATTAAAAGATACACATCAACTTCTTGATACCTTAGATTCATTCCAAGTTAAAACACAATCTGAAAATGTTTTATTGGTAACTCTTGATGTAAATAGTCTTTTCACATCGATACCTAATGAATATGGTATTCAAGTGATACAGGTATTACTAGGACAGAGTCAGTTATTTTCTAACAATGAACAGATTTTACTTAGTACTTTGTTAGATGTAACTTTATCCAACAATATTTTGATGTATCAGAATAAGGTATATTTGCAGAAATGAGGGGTTGCCATGGGCACCCCCTGTGCAAATACCTATGCTAATTTAGTAGTTCACTACTGGGAGAAGGAACTTGTATTTGGAAGTAAATATCAACATCAGATACTACTATATAAGAGGTTTGTTGATGACATCCTACTATTTTGGCAGGGTACGGAGAATGAACTAAGAGATTTTGTTGATTTCTTAGAATCCACCACCAATTTTTCTTAGATTCACCATTGAATATTCTACTTGCAAGATCAACTTCTTAGATATTACAATCACAAAGACAGAAAGAGGGCATTTATTTACCAACATTTACAGAAAAGAATGCTGGAAGAATACATTGCTGAATTATAACAGTATGCATCCAAGGCATATTTTTGCCAACATAGTGAAAAGCCAATTCATGAGGATTAATAGATTATGCAAGGAACCACACATATTGAAACAGCAAATTGATGCGTTAACTGATTTGTTTTTAGAGAAGGGATATAATAAGGAAATGTTACAAGAAATTAAAGAAGAAGTTTTTAATACATTACATCAAAATAGCAAGAAGAGAAGATGGAAAAATTATAGCAATCATGATAGAAAGATGCAGGTTTCCAAGATTGAAGAGAGAGTATCTTTCATCACTAGATACACTAGTGATATTAGTAATATCACGAACATTATATATAATAATTGGCATGTTCTTACAGTTGATACAACAATATGCCAGATAGTAGGCAACAGACCTAGGTTTGTCTATAGGAATAGTAAAAGCCTCAAAAGAATGTTATGTATAGAACATATTTATAAAACACCTAGTGAGGCATTAAATTCTAATATGTTAAGGAAATTAGGCACTACAGCATGTGGGAAATGCAAAATGTGTCCGTTCATTACTAAAGAACAAACTTTTGTACATCCAACTTTACATTTTAATTTAAAACCGCATTTATATGCATCCTGTGATAGTACTAATTTGATATATTTAGCCGCTTGCACTGAATGCCCAGCATTCTATATAGGGTTAACAACAAGAAAGCTTAGGGACAGGATATATAACCACATATATGACATCAGGAAATGTGACCAGAAGAATGCGTTGGCGAAACATTGTTCTACACATGCAGGACATAAATTTCATTTTAGGGTTCTTCAGATAGTGCAACCTAGTCAAAGAGGAGGGAACAAGATGCATCAACCCGAAAAGGTAGAATTGGAATGGATTTTTAGGATGAAGGCCCACCAGGAACCAGGTCTAAATTTATATATTACAATTAAACCTATATTAGAATTAAGGAAATTGAAATAAGTGAGCAAAGATGAATGTTTATATTTATACTTAATTAGCTCCATTATACATTTGTGGTATGCTATTTATGTATTACACACATATGCTGTTTTTTAGGACTTTGCATACACTTAGTTATATTTCAATTGCATTTCTTACTTTTTATTTAATACATGCATTGTGTCTATATGATTGTTTATATTTATATTTATATTTATTAGACACATAGGGCAGGATTCACGAAGGCTTACATGGAGTTTAAGAGTAGTGTAAGCCTCCGTGTAAGCCTCCCGATCCAGGAACAGCCCAAACCTACGTGTAAGAGACAGCTAAAATGTCTCTTACACGGACTGGGCGTGGAAATGCTCAATACCTCATTTACAGCTGAAAGATATGCAAATGAGGTATTTGAGCGATCCAGGAAGCCCAAAGCAGTCCGTGTAACGGACGTTTTAGCTGCAGAAATGTACTCAGCTGACAACTGAGTACATTTCTGCAAAATTGACAACGGAGCTATGTCAGCTCCAAATAAAGGGTGCATATGTGTCATCTAGCATGCCAATGGCCAAATATGTGACCATTGGCATTAAAAAGTGTTGCAAAATTATTTAAAATAACTTTTTTTTTTTTTCGGGGGATTTTGATGTTTAACTGCAGCGTACACCCGCGCAAATGGGGTGCGCTGCCCAAAAGTGAAAACCGAAGCTTATAAGCCCACAATTGTGGGTTTTATGTATTACATGGAATGACAATGCAGGGACTAGCAGACCAAAAACAATATGGCCACCGTGTACTGGTTGCCAAGGGGGGGAAGCTCAGTGTAAGAGATGTAACTAAGCATTACTAGGCAATCCTATGTAAATGAGGGTTACAATACTGAATCACACTGCCACATAGGTAATGAGCACTTTCTGAGTAGTGTAAGAGTTACAGAAGGGGGAGGAATAGAATAAGAGGTAGGTGACATCACGGGGGGGAATGATAGAAATAAATGTATCACATTGGAGGGCAGTGTAACGTGACAGATGACAGACAGACATCAGGGAGAGAGGTGTGTCCCAACAGAACACTAGGAAAGTCAAGAAATAGGGGGTGCACACTATCCCTACACTCAAACTTTCTTGATATACGTGCATGCTGGTGTGCACATTGCTCCCCCTGAGGAAACAGAGAGGAAACAGGAAACAACCAGAATACAAGGAAGCTGCCAGAGGATACTGCTGGAGTTAATTGGTGGAAACAATTGGAAGCAGGCAATTACACAGGCAGACTAGAAGCCCAACACAGCACTTAAAACACTGCAAACAGCAGTGTTGGGTGTTTCTCACAAGAGATACTGCAAGAAAGGAGTAAGCTATCAGAATTGAAAACTGAAAAAAGCTGAACTCAGAGCAGAAATGATAGGGGGTGCCATAGCTGTTATAATCAGGCATAGGCAAATTGCTGGGGGTGGGGACAATGCAGATGCTGACAGATAACCCAGAGTGAGGAGAAGGAGGAGAGTATACAGGCCCAGGGTCACCTACCATGGGTTACATGAGCTGGAGATAGTAGAGCACTACAGAGTGGACAGAGACCTTCTGCAGCAAATTGTTGAGCTGTGCAGGCCACGTCTCACACACAGAACCAACAGAGGGGAACCCATCCCAGTGGAAACCAAGGTATGTGTTGGCCTAAGAATACTAGCAACAGGTACCTTCCAGAGACCAACTGGTGATATGATGGGGATATCACAGGCATCAGCCTCCAGGGTACTGCACCAGTTCCTGGATGCCATGTCAGCACATGTCAGTGATCATGTATATTTCCCCAATGCCCGTGAGGTATTGGCCAGTAATATGCGTCTCTTCCAGCAAATAGCGGGATACCCTGAGGTACTGGGTGCAATAGACTGCACGCACATATGCATCAAAGCACCAGCCGGTGAGTGGGGTAGAGCCTATATTAACCGCAAGGGATTCCCCTCCATCAACTGCCAGGTCGTGTGTGATGCCCAGGGCATAATAATGAATGTGTGTGCTGGCTGCCCTTGGAGCTACCACGATTCCTACATCTGGCATCTGACGCAGCTGTACCAATCATTTGCCAGTGGGGACTTCCCACACGGACACCTAGTGGGGGATGCAGGTTATGCACTTGAGCCATGGCTGATGACACCCATCAGAAATGCACACACACCCGAACAGGAACGCCATAATGAGGCACACGCACAAACACGTAATGTCATAGAGCATGTGTTTGGGCTGCTCAAGTCACGGTTCCGGTGTCTGGACACATCTGGTAGAGCCTTGCAGTACACACCAACTACATGTACCCAAATGATCATGATATGTGCTATGCTACATAATATGATCCTGCGGAAACAGCTGCAGCAGGACCAGCATAGGGCTGGGCCAAACATACCCCCACCATTGCCAAGGCCACCACAGGCAGAGGGTGACTCAGAGGAGGAACAACCTGACCTTGCCCCAGTAGGCAGAAGGAGGCGTGCCCAGTATGCCCTGGCCTTGGCAAAGAGGCAACGCATAGCACATACACTGGCTCAGTAGGAACACTGGGACTGATACCCCCTCCGACTCACTCATATAGTAACAGGGACGCCTAACATGACACAACCTGCTTCCAAACATGTACAGGGAGTGTTGTATGTGCATCTGACAGAGGCAGCCCTGCAGCACCACCTGAGGCATGAATGCCATGTGTTAAGTAATGTAACACCATGTACCATATGCACACCTGAGGACCCTGACTAACATCCACCCTCACCAGTCATAAACCACAAAAACACAAACCCACCTTCATAGGTACCACAAGGGATAGGAACCTAGATGTAATGCTACCCAATGCCAGAAGTATAAACAGCAAGATGCGTGCAGTGTAAATGCACACAGTATAGAGAATGTAGATATCAGTGCTGTAATAGAAAACTGGGTCAAAGCCCACATCAGCACCCTAACACTACCAGGTCACACCTCATACAGTGATGTACAGCTGCAAAAACATGGAACAAGCTACAAAACGAGGGTGACTAGCAATAAATGTCATGGATAACCACACCCCCATGTTGGTACCACAACAAGAAGCAACATGGATTAGCCATGGTCAAATACCAATGGCTAAAACTGCCTACTACTATATAGCTTGCTGCAGACCACTGTCCTAATAGCAGGAACTGCACCAGGCCTATGTTCATAGGTTCATAGGTTCATACTAGGCTATCTGCCCTAGGGCATTTATAAGCCTAGCCCAGAGTTTTGTGGCTTCCGCCACCCCTTTAGTTTGAAGGATAATATGCCCATTATTTTGCTGTGCCTCTGTCAAGCAGTGACACTGAGGTTATCCCTGGGGTATACCTGCGATCTCCCATGCATTGGTCAAGATTTCTCTTGAACAAAGCCAGCGAGGTGCTCTGCCTCACATGTACCGGGATTTTGTTCCACAGCATAGGGAGTCTCCGGGTGATGAATCTGTCCCTCCAGCACATCCTATTAATAGCCGTGTTGAGGTTTAAGTCTCTTGCCCTTGTAGTTCTGATGGATTTAGATTTTTTGAGGTGAAGCATGTTCATTAATTCCAGGTTGGACATGGCCTTGTATGTCAGGCACAGGTCACCTCTGAGCAGACGGTAAGCGACTGAATAGAGCTGGAGTTCCTTCAGTCGGGCAGCATAAGACATATTTTTGAGAACCTTTATCCTTTTGGTGAGGAATTTTTGGGGCCTTTCCAATTGCTGCAGGTGTCGGGTCAGATACATTCCGAATGGGGCATTGTACTCAATCATTGGTCTGATGAGTGATGAGTACAGGGGAACGATGACCTCCCTTGATCTAGATGTGAATCCCTTCATGATCAGGTGGGCAATGTAGAAGGTCTTCCTAACTACTTTGGCAACGTGAGTGTCAAACGAAAGGTTACTGTCAACCTGGGTCCCCAGATCCCTGATAACCTCTTCTGTGCTTAGAGGATTGCCACCTATATGGTAACTAGGGGTAACCTTGTTTTTCCTGAAGGGTATGACTATGCATGTTTTAGCATTTAACTTTAGGCCATGGCTCTGGCACCAGTTATCCATTTCTATGAGACCCTTCTGAAGGATGTCTGTGTCAGATGGGTTTTCAACTATGGTGCCCAGTTTGCAGTCATCTGCAAACTTTGTCAGCCATAATCCTCCTGTGTTTGCTTGTACTTCCGAAAAGTAGATGCTGAACAAAGTGGGCCCAGGACTGAGCCCTGTGGGACACCACTTGTGACAGGCTTGGAGTCTGACATGGTGCCAGCAACTCTGACCCTGTGGGTTCTGTCACTTAGCCAGTTTGCAACCCATCTTGTGACATATGGGTTTACATTTAAGCTGGTGAGTTTTTCAATGATACCCGAGTGGGGTATTGTGTTGAAAGCCTTTGCCAGGTCAAGGTAGGCTGTGTGGACTGCCTTGCCCTTGTCAATGGCCTTGGTGACTGTTTCAAAAAAGTCAACCAAGTTTAAAAGGCATGATCTGCCCTTGACAAAGCCAAACTGGGTTGGATCCAAAGTCTGCAAGTCCCCTATGTCTTTATTTATGAGTTCCATTATGATCCTCTCCATAGCTTTACAGACCAGGCTTGTCAAGCTGATGGGACGGTAGTTTCCGGGATCGGTGGAGGCACCTCCTTTGTGAAGTGGGACCACCGTTGCCGTATGCCACTCCTTGGGTACGTATCCTGAGGTGAGGCTAAGATTAAACAGCTGCCCTAACTGCGGGTTTAATTCCTCATTGAGTTCGTGGAGCACACAACCGGGGACACCATCTGGTCCCATGGATGCTGTGTTTTTTGCCTTGGATAGAGCAGTTCTCACTTGAGGATTTGAGATGTTTGGGGGGGCTACAATCCTCTGTTATAGATATCTTTCCTTTTGGGGGGGAGGGGGGGATTTTCACTGAACCTGTCAGCCAGTATGTTGGCAATGTCTGTAGGTTCAGTGATTTTTACATCATTTTGAACTAATTCTGAGCATATCTGGGAGTTTCCTCACAGGTTTCTAACATAGCTAAAAAAGGCCTTATGACTGTCTTTTGAGTCCTTAGTGATTTTTCTCTCAAAATTTGCCTTGGATGATTTTATGAGAGATCTCAGTTTTTTACTTATAATGATCAGGGGTGTCTTCCCTTTTACGGATTTTGCTCTATCTTGTAGTAGCTTCTTCCTTTTGTTGTAGAGCTTGTTTATGGCTGGGGTCCACCAGACTGGACGCTTGCCTTTGGTACAAAGAGTCTTTGTTTTGTTTGGGATTGCCTGATCCATGCAGTCCTGGAGGTGCTGGTAGAAGGCATTTGTAAGTGATTCAGCAGTTTGGGTAATGGTTTCCGCTGGCTCGGGGGCCTTGAAAGAGACCACACCAGTCTTTAGAAGTGTGAAGTCGGCTTTTGAGAAGTTTTTCACTGTGGTCTTTTTTATCTGGGGTGGGGGCGGGATGTGGACTTCCAGTGAGATTAGTTTATGATCTGATCTCATCAATGATGGGTATACTTCTGGTGTTGAACATTGTGACCCCATGTTCGTGATGATGAGATCTAGTATGTTTTCTCCTCTTGTGGGGATGGTGACTAGTTGTTCCATGGCATTTGAGTTTATGAACTCTAGGAATCTTTGGGCTAGAGTGTTGGGGCTTGAGTAGTGATCCCAGTCTATATTTGGATAGTTGAAATCACCCAGTATGATGGTGTTTGGAGATACATTTATCCCCTCCAGTGTTTTCAGGAAAGCTGTGTGAGGTTCCTGAGTTTGAGAGGGTGGCCTGTAACATGCTACAAACTGCAGAGCAGTCTTGCCTACGGTTAATTGCACCTGGATGGTCTCCGATGCATCGTGCGTTGCCACCAACCTTGAGGTGAGGGTGTCCTTGATGAATATGGACACCCCCCCTCCTTTCTTGGTGTTGTCCGGATTTTGGGGCCGGAATGCATGATATGAGGTAAAACCTGATAGTGCCGGGGTGCTCTCAGGAGCCTTGAACCAGGTTTCAGTCACAGCACAGACATCGATGTTCTCCATACTGAGAAGGGCTTCGAGTGCGTGCATCTTGAGGTTGAGACTTCTGGCATTGAGCAGCATTACCCTTAGTTTTTTCCTTTTTTGTGTTCTAGGGTGGTAGGTTTAGAATTTGAGCCTTGCCTAAAAAGGCACAATTGGGGTGGCAAGAGCCTTAGCCAAAATCCGGAAGCCCAGGGTGACAGGTGCAAGCCGTCCCTTGCGGCAGCGTGGCTTGTCCAGCATGTCATCCCAGGCAGACAGACATTGGATCCCCTTTGAATGACACCATAGTTTAAGCCAATTATTAAAGTTGATCATCTTGTCTCTGTATTGTGGCATCATTCTTGGTGAAGGTAGGATACTGCTCAAGGTCAGGGTCATACCTGCCTGGGCTACATAATCAGAGAGCTCCTCTATGTCTCTTTTCATGTAGTCCAGGGAGGTATGTCTCAGGTCGTTCACACCAGCATGGACAATGACTGAGTCATACTTGTACTTGCAGTTGAGTGACCTGAGTGCTTGCGTTATGTGGCGGATTCCAGCGCCCGATAGGCAGCTTACTGTGACCTTCTCCTTACTCAATCTGGTGAGCAGGACGTCAGTGTGTCTGACTATAGAGTCACCTATGATGAGTGTGTCTGGCATTGTGTTTGGCCTTAAGGGCTGTGACTGTTTGGCACACTGACTCTGTGGTCTATGTGTTGCATGTGCTGTGCCCTGTGGAGGCAGTTGTTTGGGTGTCTGCTTTGGTGGCCTGTGCTGTTTTGGTAGATTTTTGATCAGAGCCTCCGAGTATGTCTCTGTGTGTTTATGTGTATGATTTGAAGTTGTGATAGTGCTATGTGGGACTGGGTTTGTGGTGTGTGTGGTTACCTTCTCCTCCTGTCTGGTCTTGCCAGTCCTATGTTGAGAGAGCTCAGCCTCCAGTTTGGCTATATAGTTGCATCTCTCGCATGTATTTGTGTTTTGTGGGAGAAGGAGAGGGTTGTCTGTGTACATGAGGCAATTGTAACATTGCCTCAATATTCCCAGGTTCACCAGCTGAGCAGGAGAGGACACTAGCAACTGATCCCTCGACATGCCAGAAGGAATAGACAAAAAATGTTGGAATACAGGAAGATATCAAGCCCCCCAAACCACATTATATTGCTTGACTGACAATACCTACACATACACCATAGTTTCATAGTTTCATAGTTTACTACTAGGCTATCTGCCCTAGTGCATTTATAAGCCTAGCCATAAGTGATGTGGCTATTGCCACCCCTTATAGTGGTAATAAGTGTACAGAATAGATTCCGAATATTGTGCCTCTGACTTAGTAGTGACACATTATGACCCCCTTACTTAATCGAATAACTTGACTGTGCCTCTGTCTAGTAGTGACACAGGGAGGACCCCTGGGGTAAACCTACAATCTCACATCCACTTGTCCAGATTTCTCTTGAAGAGAGTCAGTGAGGGACTCTGTCTAACATGAACTTATATTCTTTGCTAGAGTGTGAGAAGCCTCTGAGTTATGACTCTGTCCCTCCAGCATGTCCTATACATGTATGTGCTGAGGTTCAAATCTTTAGCTCTCATGGTTCTGGTGGATTTCGATTGCTTGCAGTGGAGCATGTCCACCAAATCCTGATTGGACATGGTCTTGTATGTCAGGCATAGGTCACCTGTAAGTAGGAGGTATGCTACTGAATAAAGCTGGATTTCCTTTAGTCTGGAAGCATATGACATGTGTTGTAGACCCTTGATCCTCTTGGTAAGGTACTTTTGGGGTCTCTCCAGCTGTTGCAAGTGCTGGGTGAGGTACATACCAAATGGGGCTTTGTATTCAATCATGGGCCTGATAAGGGAGAAGTATAGGGGTACAATGACCTCCTTTGATCTGGATGGAAAACCCTTCATGATAAGGTGGGCAAGATAGAAAGTCTTTCTAACCACTTTGGCAACATGGGTGTCAAACGAGGTCACTATCTACATGGGTCCCCAGGTGTCTGATTTGTTTTCTGTACTCAGTGGGTTGCTGTCTATGTATTGATTTGTGGGTACTTTGTTCCTCCCAAAGTGGATGACTACACATCAGCTGCATTCAGTTTCAGGCCATGATTCCGGCACCAGCTATCTGTCTTTGTGAGGGCATTCTGTAGGATGTGCGTGCCGGCTGATGTATTCACTATGGTGCCTAGGTTGCAGTCATCTGCAAACTTTGTCAGCCACAACCCTCCTATGTTTGCTTTCACATCTGAAAAGTAAATGCCAAATAAGAGGGGTCCCAGGACAGATCCTTGTGGGACACCACTTGTGACTGGCTTTGAATCTGACAAGGCACCTGCAATGTCGACTTTATGGGTTCTGTTTCTTAGCCATTTTGCAACCTATCCTGTGATATATGGTGTTATATTTCAGCTGTTGAGCTTGTCTATGATGCCTGAGTGGGGTATTGTGTCAAAGGCCATAGCCAAGTGCAGGTAGGCTGTGTGGACCGCTTAGCCCTCATCAATGGCCCTACTGACAGTTTCAAAATAGTCAGCTAGGTGCAAAAGGCAGGATCTGCCCTGTACAAAGCTGAACTGGGTGGGATCAAGGGTCTGTAGGTCACCAATGTCTCTGTTTAAGAGCTCCATAATGACTCTTTCCATAGCTTTGCAGACAAGACTGGTTAAGCTTGTGTGGTGTTAGTTCCCAGGGTCTGTGGAGGCATCTCCTTTGTGGAGTGGGACCACTGTTGCTGTACGCTAGTGTTCAGGTACATATCCTGTAGCAAGGCTAAGGTTAAATAGCATTTGTATATACGGGTTTAGCTCCTTCTGGAGTTCACATAGCACACAACTGGGGATACCATCAGGTCCCATTGATGCTGTGTTCTTGTCTTTGCTGAGTGCGGCTCTCACATGGACATCTGAGATGACAGTGAGGTTACATTCAGCTGTGATAACTATCTTCTTTTGGGGGTGAGGGAGGGGGAAAATTGCACTGAACCTGTCTGCCAGAATGTTGCCAATATCTGTCAGGTCAATGAAATATATGTTGTTGTGTACCAACTCTGAGCATATCTGAGGGTTCCCACCCTGGTTTCTGACATAACTGAAGAAGGCATTGTGGTTATCTTAATTGTCTTTGGTGATTTTTGTCTCAAAGTTGACCTTGGATGTCCTTATGAGAGAATTTAGCTTTTACTAGTGCTGATCACAGCTGCCTTCCCTTTAGGAGATGTAGCTCTGTCTTGCATTAGTATCCTTCAGTTGTTATACAGTTTGTTTATGGCTGGGGTCCACCAGACAGGCCACTTTCCCTTGGTGGAGAAGGTCTTGGTTTTATTTGTGATTGCATGGTCCATGCTTTCTTGGAGATGTCCGTAGAAAGCGTCTGTGAAGGAGTCACCATTGTGTGTTGTGGTTTCCACTAGCCCAGTGGGCTTAAAGGATACCATCTCAGTCTGAAGAAGTGTGAAGTCAGCTTTTGAGACGTTTGTCACTATACTCTTTGTATTATACTAGCACCGACACATTTGTAGACAATTTCCCAGAATCCATCAAACAAACTGGACATGCAAAATGTAACACTTCCACAAGAGGGGTAAGCATACTGGATGTGATAATCAGAAATATGTGTACTGGATGTCAAGATGAGAAGTGTATCCCTCACTGGTAAGACCAGACCATAGAGTAATCACACTGTGTAGTTACACATCCCGACCCCAGTCCCTGGCCAGAATACCACAGTGAAACACATGTATAAAGCATAGCTTGCACCCCTACAAACCAATGTGGAATCCATGAAAGGCCCTGTGCAAGTCCAGAATATGGGACACACTGCAGAACATGTCATACAGGCATACCATGAATGCAGCCAAGAGTGCTTGGGGTCTGCAATCACAAATAACAACAAGACACAATGCCATACACCCAGGCATCTGGCATGCTGGACTCCAGCAATTACTAAACCACTGAAGAGAATGAGGAAGCTACCACATGATAGATCAAACATAAAAAGTGAAGTAATCAGTGATCACTAGTATGGCAATAAAATGTGTCCACACATACAATCCAATAAGGCCAGGCAAAACAAGTAGAATCTGTGAATCCAGTGGCAATGTGACACCTGTCCCAAGTACCCACACAACAACAACTCACCCCAATAAATACAAATATATGTGATAGACGCAACCAGGTAGCCAAACCGGAGCCTGAGCACCCCCAAATCAGTACTGTCAAAGCTAGTCAGGAGGACAAGGTAACCACATACACCACAAACCCAGTCCCACATAGACCTACAACGACTAAACCAAACACATAAACACAAAAACATTCCCAGAGGCCCTAATTACAATCTCACAACACCAACACAAGCCTCCAAAGCAGACACCCAATAAAACAACCTCCAGACATAGCACATGTAACACATAGTACACAAAGCTGGTGTGCCAAACAGTCACAGGACAGAAGGAGAAACAACATGCCTGATACAGTTGTAATAGGTGACTCCATAGTGAGACATGCTGCTGTTCCAGGGATGGCTTGCACCTGTTACCCATGAGCGTCTGGATATTGCCTAAGGCTTTTGCAACCTACAGAGATCCTTTCGTAGGCAAGGCCAAAAAGACTAACCCACCACCACAGAAAACAAAACTGGAAAGAAACAGAAGGGTAATGCTGATCAATGCCAGATGTGTAAACCTCAATATGCATGCTCCTGAGGCCCTCCCCAGTATGGAGAACATTGATGTCTGTCCAGTGATAGAAACCTGCTGCAAGCCTCGTGACAGCACACCAGCACTACCAGGTAATACCACATATCATGTGTTATGGCCACAAAACCTGGAACAAAACATAAAAGGAGGGTGAGTATCCATATTCAGCACAGACACCTATACGTCCAGTTAACTGACAATGCTTATGTCATTGCAGTCCACCCATGTGCAACTAACCGTAGGCAAGACTGCTGTACAGTCTGTAGCATGCTACAGACCACACTCTCACACACAGGAACCCCACCCCACTGTCCTGAAGACAGTGGACAGTATGACTGTACTACCAAATACAAAACAAGGTACACACAAATTACCACATAGGTAGTAAACCATTATGTGTGGATGGAGTAATCAGGGACCTAGTGACACAAGTGGACAGTAACCTGTTATGTGACAGTCACATCGCCAATTTGGCTAGGAAGACTGTCTATATTGGACACTGTATCATGAAAGGATTCACATCTACGTCAACAAAGGTCATTGTGCCCCTATACTGTTCCCTTATCAGACCATATTGTAGTACAATGCCTCATTTGGGATGTACATTACCTGGCACCTGCAGCAGTTAGAAAGACCTCAAAGGTACCTCACCAAGAGTCAGAAAGGGTCTCAAATATATCTCATATGCTGCCTGGCTGTAGACACCACAGCTGAATGCAGTCACATACTGCCTACACAGAGGCATTGTATGTCTGTTGTACAAGTCCATGTCCAACACAGAAGTAATGGACATGCTCCACCCCAGAAAACTCAAAGCCATCAGAGCTGTGTGAGTCAGACATGTCAACCTGAACACATAATCAAATAGGATGTACTGGAGGGACAGATACCTAACCCTGAGGCTCTCCACACCCTGGAACAGAATACCACTACATGTTAGGCAGAGCCCCTCACTGACACTCTTCAACTGGAAGTTTGTAAAATGGATGGATAATTGTAGATGTACACTGGGGGACTTTACTGTGTCATGTCCAGACAGAGGCACAGCTAAGTAAATCATAAATGGCCATAATATTCACATAGCAAGGGGTGGCAAAAGCCACACACACTGTGGCTAAGCTTACAAATGCCCTAGGGTGGATAGCCTAGTATGAACCTATGAACCTATTATGATACAAGTTGTACAGGACACTAAGGATAACCCCAAGGCTGCTGCAACTGATGGTAGGGAGCGTGTTGTGAATTCCCAGATATGCTCTGGATCACACAAATATTACAAACAACATACCAAACACACACACGTATTGCCAACATACATCCTGACAGGTGCAGTGCAAACCCCCCCCCCATAATGCAAAATATCTTTCCCAGCAGACTGCTGCCTCCCTGACATTATGTCAGCCTTACCACAGGATATGTGCCCAAAGAGGAGTGTACAACAACAGTGGTCGTTCTCAAGAAAGGTATCGCCTGAATGGATACTAAAATCACCCACCACAGAATCCTGAGAAGCTTGGTCTGCACAGCTATGGAAAGGATCAGCATGTACCGCAGACATACAGATATTGGGGATCTATTGACACCCGACCCTACCCAGTGTGGGTTTATTAAGTGCAGACCCTGCCCCGAAACATGTGTGACTCAGTTGAAACAGTAATTGAGGTCACTGATGAGGGCAATGTGGTCCACACAGTGTAGCTGGACCTTGCAAAGCCTTCCATACAATACCCTACGTGTTCAATATAGATATGCTCACCAGCTTATATATACACCCCTATGTCACTAGAGGGGTTGCAAACCAGACCAACGACAGAACTGACATGGTCAGACATGCTGCAGCCATGTCAGACTACAAACCACATATAACAGGTATCCCACAAAGCTTGGTCCTGGGACCTTCCCCGTCTGGTATATATGCCCCATAGGTACAGGCCAACATGTAAGGACTGTGCCTGAACATGTTTGCAGAGGACTACAAACCGCCCAACATATCAGACACTCCAGCCGACACAAGCATCCCACAGAAGGGCCACATAGAAACAGACAACTGGTGCCATAGCCATGTCAGCATGTTAAATGGAGAAAACTGTATAGTCAACCTCTGTGGATATACAGTAAGTGACCACCAATTACCACATAGGTGTTAACCCATTACATACTTAACATGTAATGACAGACCTGGGTACACAAGGTGATAGATATCCTGCATTGGACAAACATGTGGCTGTCGTGTTAACAGAAACAATCCATATACCAACCTAATCATGAAGGTTATGACATCTACATAAGGGGAGGTCATTGTGGTTCTGCAGTTATCCTTCATCAGCATTACAGTTGACTACAACAGCCCCTGTGGGGTGTACCTCAGCAGACACCTCCATCAACTGTAAAGTCCACAACAGTACCCCGCCAGGAGTATCAAAGAGCTTGAACAGATGTAATGTGTTGCCTGATTAAACAGAGTGCAACTCCACACACTGCCATGCTGGCCACCCAGACGCAAGCTGTGCCTGATGTAGAAAGCCATGTCCAAGCTGGAATCAATGAACATGCTGCACCTTGTACAATCTGAATGGCAGTGAGCTATGCACATGAGGGACCTGAACCCCAGCACTGACATACATAGGACAAGCTGTACTGCATTATCCATAACACAGAAGCCACCCCCACGCATGAGTAAACTACCAGTACAGGCTATCCATAGAGTCACTCGTTAATTCTCCTCAACAGGAATCTTAATGAGTGGATGGGAGATGGTAGGTTCACCTGGGTATCACTGTTATGTCACGGGTAGACAGAGGCACAGTATACTAAACATGACATATGTCATGGCAAACAACACTTACAATGTGTCGAAGGACAAACACACTCTCTGACTAGCATTAGAAATGGCCTAGGGCACATTGGTAGTGTTTGCTAATGTACGCCTATGTTGTGGAATACACTACTGATGTTAGACGAGGCTGTTGTAAGTAGTTAATATCTGAACATAATGCAACATGGTCAGATAGGTTCATAGGTTCATAGGTTTATACTAGGCTATCTGCCCTAAGGCATTTATAAGCCTAGCCCAGAGTTTTGTGGCTTACGCCACCCCTTATATGGAAACAATACTGTGCCCATTAATTTGTTGTGCCTCTGTCCAGCAGTGACACAGAGACGATACCAGGGGTAAACCTACGATCTCCCATCCACAGGTCAAGATTCCTCTTGAACAGAGCCAGCGAGGTGCTCTGCCTCACATGGACCGGGATTCTATTCCACAGCATAGGGAGTCTCTGAGTGATAAATCTATCCCTCCAGCATGTCCTACTTATATTCCTGCTAAGGTTTAAGTCACTTGCCCTAGTGGTTCTGGTGGATTTGGAGTTTTTGAGGTGGAGCATGTCCATTAATTCCTGGTTGGACATGGCCTTGTATGTCAGGCACATGTCACCTCTGAGCAGACGGTATGCGACTGAATAGAGCTGGGGTTTCTTCAATCTGGCAGCATATGACAGATGTTGGAGTCCCTTTATCCTTTTGGTGAGGGACTTTTGGGGTCTCTCCAATTGCTGCAGATGTCGGGTGAGATACATCCCGAATGGGGCATTGGACTCGATTATTGGTCTGATAAGTGAAGAGTACAGGGGAACAATGACCTCACTAGATCTGGATGTGAATCCCTTCATGATCAGGTGGGCAATGTAGAAGGTCTTTCTAACCACTTTAGCAATGTGAGTGTCAAAAGAAAGGCCACTGTCAACCTGGGTCCCCAGGTCCCTGATAACCTCTTCTGTGCTTAGAGGATTGCCACCTATATGGTAGCTTGGGGTTACCTTGCTTTTCCCGAAGGGTATGACTATACATGTTTTGGCATTTAACTTCAGGCCATGGCTCTGGCACCAGCTATCAGTTTCCATGAGTCCCTTCTGAAGGATATCCGTGTCTGATGCACTTTCCACTATGGCCCAGTTTGCAGTCATCTGCAAACTTTGTCAGCCAAAGTCCTCCCATGTTGGCCTGTACTTCTGAGAAGTAGATGCCAAACAATAGGGGGCCAAGGACCGAGCCCTGTGGGACACCACTTGTGACCGGCTTGGAGTCTGACATATCGCCAGCAACTCTAACCCTGTGGGTCCTGTCCTTAAGCCAGTTTGCAACCCATCTTGTGACATATGGGTTTACATTTAAGTTGGTAGGTTTTTCTACAATACCCGAGTGGGGTATTGTGTCGAAAGCCTTTGCAAGGTCAAGGTAGGCTGTATGGACTGCCTTTCTCTCATCAATGGCCTTAGTGACTGTTTTGAAGAAGTCGACCAAGTTCAAAAGGCATGATCTGCCCTTGACAAAGCCAAACTGGGACGGCTCCAATGTCTGCATGTCCCCTATATCTTTGTTTATGAGCTCCATTATGATCCTCTGCATAACTTTGCAGACTAGACTTGTTAAGCTTGTGGGGCGGTAATTACCAGGGTCCGTAGAGGCACCACCTTTGTGCAGATGTGCACAACTGGACCCTAACCAGGCTGTTGTGCTCACTATGGAAATGTAAAGCAGTGATAGGACTAAAGCCCAGGATACTGTCCACCACAGTGAAAGTACTGAACCACTACACTATACAGTACTACAGTGTTAGGTCAGTATGAACAGATGTTGACAATTGTATGCAAAGTATCCCATGCAAAACCTGCAGGCACAGTATAATCCCTGTTGTGTTCACACAAAAAGCATTTGGACAGTAACTACACAACATGACACAGAACACACAACCATAAACAGGCGATATTTGTTGAAGTTCACACTCATCCACAAATGTGATGGGCTGCAGAGTTCAACATATGGAAAGCTCACACTGGGCATGCTCACACACTTTGATAAATGAGACATCTTTCACACAACATGCAATGGGAAGGCTGAACTGGGCATGCTCACACACTTAGTCCAAATATCAGTTTAGCATTTTGCCACATATATCTGGTATATGTACGTGTTATTCCAGTAACCAACAACATTATAGCAATCTGACCAGTGCTCACACTTAAATGACTACAGATACATACATGATATAGTGGATGTCCCCCATATGCAAACATCGTCCACAGATACACAAGTTGTTCATACAAACAGGTAATGTTATGGCAATAAAGACTTGCAAACACTGCTATCAGCACCAAATAATGTGCATCTGACAGTTAAACATATGGGTGTAGAGGTCAACACTAGGCTGTTTGCCCTAGGGAATGACAGCTTATCCAGAGTGTGTGTGTGTGGGTGATTGTGGTTGGTCTGTGTGCAAGTCTGTGTGAGGGTAATGTTCCTCTTAGCAACTGGGAAAACACACCACAGGATGCTCATTCCCCTTTCTAAACACTGATGATGTCAGCACCCTACAAGTATATCAGGAGAAAGGAAATCTCCCAGTAATTCGAACAGTGCGCTCTGCTAATGTGTCCATCTGTAGTGTCATAACATAGTTAGGTAGGGGTTTGAATCTGGCAAGTGTGTGTGAAGGGGGGTTAGTAAGTGTATGAAAGGTACATCCCTTTTGGCAACTGTGAAAACACACCACAGGATGCCCATTCCCCTTTCTAAACACTGATGATGTCAGCACCCTATAAGTATATCAGGAGAAAAGAAATCTCCCAGTAATCTGAATAGCGTGCTCTGCTAATGCGTCCGTCTCTAGTGTCATAACATAGTTAAATAGGGGTTTGAATCCAGCAAGTGTGTGTGAAGGGGGGTTAGTGTGTGTGTAAGTGTGTATGAAAAGAACATCACTTTTGGCAACTGTGAAAACACACCACAAGATGCCCATTCCCCTTTCTAAACACTGATTATGTCAGCACCCTATAAGTATATCAGGAGAAAAGCAATCTCCCAGTAATGTGAATAGCGCGCTCTGCTAATTTGTCCATTTCTAGTGTTATAACATAGTTAGGTAGGGATTTGAATCCAGCAAGTGTGTGTGAAGGGGGGTTACTGTGTGTGTATGAAAGGAACATCCCTTTTGGCAACTGTGAAAACACACCACAGGATGCCCATTCCCTTTTCTAAACACCGATGATGTCAGCACCCTATAAGTATATCAGGAGGAAATAAATCTCCTAGTAATCCGAATAGTGCGCTCTGTTAATGCATCCATTTCTAGTGTCATAACATAGGTAGGGGTTTGAATCCAGCAAGTGTCTGTGAAGGAGAATTAGTGTGTGTGAAAGAAACATCCCTTTTGGCAACTGGGAAAACACACTACAGGATGCACATACCCCTTTCTAAACAATATCACAATTATTTATGGCTTTTGATTCCAGATATGTCACGTGTGTTTTGCTCACACAGAATGCCCATGTGTGTGGGTTGTTTCTCACAATAATGCATGACATCGATTAAACCAGTTATGGCAATGCACACATGATGTATGTGTGTACCAAATACACATATGTACCTGTGACCTTCAATAGTTACCATGTGTGATGCCTGCCACATGTGAATACATGGTATTTGCACTGGGTAACATTATGACTGTGGTCTTCTGTGCAGGTGCTGCATGTGGGATGTGTATATACAGTGTGAGATGTAGATGCTATCAACCTAGTAGTGAGGGATACACACCTGGTCTGGGGCATATAGTCTACATGTTGTTGAAGAGGTGCTGCATGTTTCCACCTGTTGTGGGAGTGGTAAGAAGTTGTTCCATAGCAATGCAGTGACCGCATGCTAAGAACCTTTCAGCTAGGGTGTTGTAGCTACAGTAATTCATTAGCATTCAGTAATATGTCAGCATTCCTGGTGAGGGTATGATGCCAACCAAGGTCAGGGTTCTACCAGCCTGTGCCACTTGCTCAGTGAGCCCTTCCATGTTCCCTATCATGTATTCCAGTGAGGGACATCACACATCAGCTGTAGTGGCATGGACAATGACTGAGTCATATGTGTCCATGCATCTGACTGACCTGTATGCTTGTGTTATGTGGTGGACCATAGTGCCCCATGAGCATATCACTGTGACCTTCACCTTGTCCAGCCTGGTGAGCATGACCTCACTGTACTGGACAATAAAAGTACCTAACACAACTGCAGCAGTAGTGTTGTATAGCTGTACAGACTGTGCTTGTTTGGCACACAGGATTTGTGTGCTATGTGTTATGCTTGCTGTGTTCAGGCCTAACGTATGCCTGTGTGCCAGCTGCAGAGGTGTCTGCCACTCAGGCAGGATGCCATTCTTAGGCTCCACAAATGGCCCTGTGTGTTCCTGTGCTTGTAGTGCTGTCAGTGTAGGTCTACATCAGACTGGTATTGCAGTCACTGTAGTATTTCATGCCACCTGACAGGTTATGCCAGTACTGGGTTCAGAGTGCTTAGTCCACAGTTTGGCTATGTGTTTCCATCTCATACATGTGTTGTACATCCATGGGTAGGGGATAGGGTTGACTGTGTACATGTGGCAGCTGTGACATTACTACATGACTCACATATTCCACTACTGTACCATAGAGGTGACTGACAACTGACCTTTGCACATGCTACCATAGTATTGAGATTGCATTGGTGATTAACAGCACATAGGGCCAATGGTGAACAAGATACATAGGTTCATAGGTTCATACTAGGCTATCTGCCCTAGGGCATTTATAAACCTAGCCAGAATGTGTGTGGCTTTCACCATGCATTGTAAATCTATCTTGCTATGCCCTTTTCCAAGGTTAGTATACTGTGCCTCTGTCTAACAGTGACACATAAGTGATACCCAGGGTAAACCTACAATGTCCCATCCAGTCATTAATATTCCTCTTGAAGACAGTCACTGAGTGACTCTGCCTAACCTCTATTGGGATAATATTCCAGAGTGAAGGGAGCCTCTGAGTTATGAATGTGTCCCTCCAGCATGTCCTATGTATATCACTCCTGAGGTTCAAGTCTTTCCAGCATGTAGCTTGATGGGATCTGGATATTCTGAGGTGCAGCATGACCATTAAGTCAGGATTTGACATGGCTTTATATGTCAGGCACAGATTGCCTATGAAGAGGCAGTATGCCAATGAGTAGAGCTGCTGTTTCTTTAACCAGTCAGTATGTGGCATCTGTTTGAGCCCTTTGATCCTCTTGTTGAGGTACTTTTGTGGTCTTTCCAGTTGCTGCAGGTGTCTGGTAAGGTGCATGCTGACAGGGGCATTGTAGTCAATTATGGGCATGATGAGGGATGAGTAAAGAGGCACAATGTCCACCCCTGATCTACATGTGAATCCCTTCATGATGAGGTGGCCTATATAAAATGTTTTCCTAACCACTTTGGCCATGTGGTTGTCAAATGAGAGAATGCTATCAACTTGTGTACCCCAAGGTCCATAATTCCTTCGTCTGCACTTAATGGATTAACACATATGTGGTACTTTGTGGTCACTTTGTTTTTGCCAAAGGGGATGACTATACACTTTTTGGCATTCAGCTTGAGGCCATGGCTGTGGCACAAGTCATCTGTTTCTAAGAGGCCCTTTTGGAGGATGCGTGTGTTGGCTGGAGAGTTGATTATGGCGTCCAGTTTGCAGTCATCTGCAACTTGCTCAGCCACAGTCCTTCCATGCTGGCCTTTACCTCTGATAAATATATACTGAACAAGACAGATCCCAGGGCTGAGCCTTGTGGGACACCACTTGTAACTGGTTTTGAGGCTGACATGGCTCAGCAATTCTAACCATGTGTGTTCTGCCCTTGAGCCACTGTGCAATATCTGTAGTGACATAGGGGTTGATATGTACACTGGTGATCTTCCCTAGAACGTAAAAGTGGGGTATTGTATCAAAGGCTTATGCAAGGTCCAGGTAGGCTGTGTAGACCACCTTCCCCTTGACAGTGGCCTTGGTGACTGTTTCAAAGAAATCAAACAGGTTTGAGAGGCAGGATCTGCCATTAACAAAGCCAAACTGTGTATGATGAAGTGTCTGTAGGTCCCCAATATCTATATTTATGAGGTTCATGATGATCCTTGCCATAGCTTTGCAGACCAAGCTATTCAGACGTATGGGGCGATAGTGTCCAGGATCCGTTAAGGCACCACCTAAATGTAGAGGGACCACTGTTGCTGTACACCACTCTTTGGCCACATATCATGTAGTAAGGCTGGGATTGAACAGTAGTGTTATGTCTGGGTGTAGCTCTTCTTGGAGTTCATGTAGGACACAGCCTGGGACACTGTCTGGTCCCATTGATGCAGTGTTTATTGCTTTGGAGAGGGCAGCTCTTACCTGAGCATCTGAGATGTCAGGGGGGCAGCACTCTGCTGGGAGAAATATTTGCCCTTTTGGTGTGGAGGGGGGGAGAAGGTAGCAGTGAACCTGTCCACTAGGATGTTGGCAATGTCGGTGTGTTTAGTGTTTCTTGTGACATCTTGGACTACCTCTGAGCATATCTGGGAATTGCCACCCAGGTTCCTAACATAACTACAGAAAGCCTTGTGATTATCCTCAGTGTCTTGTGGAATCTGCTCTCAAAGATGGCCTTAGACAATGTTATGAGTGCCTGTAGTTTTCTTCTAATACTCATCTGTGATGCCTTCACATTTTGGGAGTTTGTTGTATCATTTAGTAGCTTCATCCTTCTATTGTATAGTTTGTTTATGGCTGGTGTCCACCACACAGGACGTCTGCCTTTGGAGGATTGGGTCTTGCTTTTATTTGGGATTGCATGATCCATGCATTCCTGAAGGTGTCCATAGAATGCCTTTATACAGGTATCTGCAGTCTGGTCCATATTTTCAACAGGCCTGGGGACTTTGAAGGTTTCCACATCATTTATGAGGAGTGTGAACATGCTGTACATGAGTTGTTGACTGTATTCTTTTGTGCAGGGGGGTGGCCTTGGGATGTGAATATCCAGTGAGATTAGTTTATGGTCTGATCTTACCAGTGAGGGATACACTTCTGGTCTGGAGCATAGAGTCCCCATGTTGGTGATGATCAGGTTCAGTATGTTTTCCCCTCTTGTGTGAGTGGTAACAAGTTGTTCCATAGCATATTGGTATATAAATTCCAGTAATCTGTGGGCTAGGGTGTTGGAGCTACAGTCATGCTCCCAGTCTATGTTTGGGTAATTTAACCCACCCGATATAATGGTGTATGGACAGACCTACATATTTCCAACTGTTTTCAGGAAGGCCAAGTGCGGTTCTTGTGTTTGTGAGGGTGGTCTGTAGCAGGCTATAACCTGGAAGGCAGTTTTACCCATTGTTACTTGCATATGGATCGTCTCTGATGTTTGGTGCTTTGCCACCAACCTGGAGGTGTGGGTATCTTGGATGAATATCAATACACCCCCTCCTTTTGTGGTTTTGTGCAAGTTTTGGGCCTGAAAAGCATGGTATGAGGTATAACTTGGTAGTGCTGGAGTGCTGTTGGTAGCCCTGAATCCGGTATCTGTTACTGCACAGATAGCAATGTTCTCCATGCTGAGGAATGTTTTGAGTGTGTGCATCATCAGGTTTAGAGTCCTGCAGTGGCATATATGACTGCTCACGTGGACAGATGCCAGGTAAGTCATATGCAAAGTGTCACAGGCAACGTACATGAGCACAGGAGAAACAGTGACATTCTGTCAAGTGAGACATGAACATACATATAGTAAGCTATGCAGATGTCACTAGGAGTCCACAGAAGCTGTGTAACTCTGCATGGCAGGTCGGATCAGTATTCCAGGGTAACTGCAAGGAAACATGCATGCAAACATAGCTACTGTAAGCAGGGCTGCATGTAGTCCATTGTACAACAAACAAGCTGTACCACTTTCAGTAGGTAACACTGCAAATGCTCACCAGCTGACATATGAATACCTATATCACCAAAGGTGATACTTACCAGACCACGGACAGAAATGACATGGCCAGACACGCTGCATCCCACATGAACACATATCTCAAGCAACACAGACCTCACAAAGTCAGTGTTCTTAACAGGCACAGCCCATAAGGCCAAACACAATGTGTGACACACCTATAATAGGTGATGCCATAGTCAGACACACTGACGTCCTGCCCTCCAGACTGAGCAAGGTGAGGGTCACATTTAGCTACCTGTTGGGTGATAGAATGTGCCACATAACACAAGCACTCAGGTCACTCCACAGCAAGTACAAGTATGAGGCAGTCATTGTCCATGCTGGTGTGAACAACCTGAGACGTATCTCCCTGGACCACATGGAAAGAGACACAGAGGAGCTCTTACATCACCCTCTCAAACTCAGGAATCCCACACAGCCTTCATGACGACACAGGAGAGTATAGATTTCTCTGCAAACACCATTATACTGGGTGACGTCAACTACCCAAACATAGACTGTGAACATTACTCAAGCCACAATACCCAAGCTCTAGGGTTCCCATAGTTCAGAAACTCTTTAGCTATGGAACAGGTAGTCAACATTCCCACAAGAGGGGAAAATATACTAGACCTGATCATCACAAACATGAGTACAAAATGCTCACCACTTGAAGTATATCCCTCATTGTTGCAATCGAACCATATACTAATCACACTGGAGTACTGGATCCCCCACATATGCAAACCTCAAACACATCGATGTGTGTGTGGGAAATGCCCCTATTAGCAACTGTGACAGTACACTACAGGACGCAGATTCCCCTTTTGAAACACTGATGATGTCAGCACTCTATAACTATATTACCTGAATTAAAGCTCTCCAGTAATTCGTATAGCATGCTCTGCTAATGCATCTTTTTCCAGTGTCATAACATAGTTAAGTAGGGGTTTGAATCCTGAAAAGGGAATGTGTGTGAGTGGGGTTTGTGTGTGTGCATAATGTTGTGAGGGAAAAGTGCCTTTTGCCAACTGGGAGAACACACTACAGGGTGCACATCCCTCTTCCTAAACACAGATGATGTCAGCACCCTCTAAGTACAGCATTAGAAAGGATTTCTCCTACTAATGCAAATAGCGCACTCTGCTAATGTGTCTGTTTCTAGTGTCATAACACAATTAGGTAGGGGTTTGAATCTTGCAAATGGAAAGTGTGGGGTTAGTGTGTGTGCACAATGCTGGGGGTGGGATGGGGCTACGCACTGCAGGGTACACATTTCCCTTAACAAACAGTGATGCACCCTATACAAACAACATGACAACAGACAACTGCCAGTACTCAGTATAGTGCTACATGCTTCTGTAACATGCACATGTATCAGAATATACCTAGATAGTGTTTTGAAGCCTGAATGTGGCAAGTGTGTAGATGTGGGATGTTTCTGTGTGTGCATTTCCGTATGGAAAACATGTTGGATGTGGCGATCATGGAACCACAGTACCTGATGCACATTACACTTTTAAACTAATGAGGTTGCCTGCACCCTGTGAGTACAGGTAGAGAAGAGCAAATCGGTAGTAATCCAAATAGTGCACTTTTCAAATGTGTACCTGTCATGTGTCGACAGCTACTCATGTAGGGTAATAAATAATGAAAATGGCAGGTGAGTGTGTGCATGTGTGGGGGTAGCAGGGTGTGTGTAAATGCATGTGTGACAGAACAGATACATATAGCTGAATCTACAATACAGCACATGATGCACATTCCCATAGTCAATGGTAGCATGTGATGGTGTGCAGCTGGTACATTTTGGTAAGTAGTATGGGTGCAGATAACAATTCAGGACATTCATACAGTTACTGCAGCAGGAATGCTGGGATATACACACAATCATAGTGGAACAGTGAACAGTTATCAACATGTTACTACTTATACACATCTATGTAGTCACCCTGTGCATCAGCAACGTGTTTACCTTTTCCTGCACTGATGTTGTAGTATGCAGGAGGTAGCACAGTGTCATCATATGCACAGGGTGTGGGTTAGGTATGCCCAAGCCAGCCACTGCTACCGCCAATTGACATGTGTGTGTATGTGTGTTTGTGAGGGGCAGCAGTACAGAGTGGACCAGTGTTGGTGCAGTGTGTGTGTGTGTATGTGTTTGCCCTAGGTGTTAAATTTCTGCATGTGTGTAAGCACGCACACAGTCCCACATAATGGCTGCCATGTACAGGGTTTTGTGGCCAGCCACAGACTGCACCTGTCAGGTCATCCAGATCAGTGTCTGTGGGCATGGACACGGTACCTGTGCCTGGCAGGGGTGCTATGGACCGTATCCGGTACTAACCCAGACTGGGTACTCTCATCGGAAGTGGGTGTGTGTTGACTGGACACAGTTCCCTGTTGGGACTGTCCAGAGCCACGTGCACGTGGTCTCCTGGGGCGTCCTGATGACAGCACTAACCCAGCATTGCTGGGGCTGCTGCTGGCACTTGAGGTGCATGAGTGGGCCTGTTGTCGTCGTCGGCGACTGCCAGCTGTTGCTGTTGCCGGCATACGGCCACGTCGACGCCGCAAACGCACACCATCGCCCTGGCCCATGGGCATCTGGTTGTGGAGCAGCTGTTGTATGTCCCCACAATGTCTGTCAACGACATCTGTGAAATTACGAATAGCATTCGCAATGTCACGCATGCCATCTGTCATGGCTGTGCAACATGCTGTCAGCTCCCTCAGACCCTGTCTGGTGTACCTTTCCATTCGCACCTGTGCCTGCATAACGGTCCGAAACAAAGTGGAGGTTGACATACCTCCTTGGGCACGTCGGCCAGAGGCAGTACAGCCATGGATGCCCCCACGAGAAACCATGGGCGACTGTCTGCGTAACCAGACACCTACAGCAACTGGAAAAACCCCAACAGTACCTCATAAAGAGGATCAAAGGGCTCAAACAGATGCCATATGCTGCCCGGTTAAAAAAGTCCAGCTGGACTCAGTGGCATACTGCCTGTTCAGAGGCAATCTGTGCCTGACGTATACAGCTATGTCCAACCCAGAAGTAATGGACATGCTGCACGTCAAGAAATCAGAATCCCATACGGCCACACGCTCAAGAGACCTGAACCTTAGCACTGAAATAAATAGGACATGCTGGAGGGACAGATTCATAACCCAGAGGCTTCCTTCACTCTGTAATGAACTCACAGTACAGGTTAGGCAGAGTCCCTCATTGACTCTCTTCTATAGGAATCTGGATGAGTGGATGGGAGATCATAGTTGTACCCCGGGTATCACTTCTATGTCACTGTTAGACAGAGGCACAGTATACTAACCTCGGAAAAGGGCATAGCAAAATAAATTTTAATTGGGTGGCAAAAGACAAACACATTCTGGCTAGGCTTATCAATGCCCTAGGGCAAATAGCCTAGTATGAACCTATGAACCTATGTGTACTGCTATACTGCTTCTGCCATATGTTGCATGTGTGTGTGTTGTGGGAGATGCGCAGGTAATGGCCAGATATTTCTGCACAGGCAACACTTCTGGAACACTCTGGGTGTTCATCCCAACATACTGTATGTGTGTTGCCACCCAACACTGTGATGTGGACACACATTACTCAGCCTGGATATACATATCCCAACAACACCACAAGCACAGTACACTACCTTGCTATGTATGTATGCATGTAATTACACAGTTATTCACTAGTTAGGACTGTGATGCTATCCATGCAGCCCACTGGGCCAGTGGAAGCCACAACACACACACTGCTGGCCCCTTTGCAAAAGCTTACCGCAGACATCCCACATAGTGCATGTAATATGCACACACATATCTAACCCAGACTGTATGCACACCACTTATTTATCCTGTCCAGTGGACTACAGATACAGGCACATTGTATAACAATAGCAGGAGGCTACTGCAGCACAGAGCAGATTCACATGAAGGCAAGGCATCTGTGGTCAGCAGTGGTAAGATGCTTCACATTCACCAAATGCACAGATATTGGCAACATTGTTGCAGACAGTTTAGGTGCAGGTATCCCCCCATTCTCCTACAAAAGTGGAATTAGTTATCACAGATGAATGTAACCTCCCTATCATCTCACATGTCCAGGTGAGGGCCACCCTCAACATTGCAGAACACACAACATCACTGTTACAAAATGGTATCCCTGGATGTGTGATAATGTTCACCCCTAGAGGACATAGCACCACATTACAGACTGATATTAAACCCTGGCCATACTACAGGATATGTACCTGAACAGTGCCATACATACACAGTGGTCCCACACCAATGAGGAGGAACCTCTACTGACCCTGGGAACTACTGCATCATATGCATAACTGGCCTTGTGTTCTAAGCTATGGAAGTTTTAAGTATGGAAGACATGTACAGCAATATTACATATGTATATATATCAGGACTATGTACACACAACCTATCTCATGGACATACCTATAGATAGTGAACTATGATACATTTGGAGGTTTCACAGTAAACACAGTATTAACCTGCTACTTTGCATTACCTGTGTTTGTGTCAGCTGTTGCTGTGTCACTGGTGCTAATTGTTGTTTGCTGCTGCTGGTTTTGTTGCTGTGATGATGCAGTTTTATTTTTTTTTATCACTGCCTTTCTTTCTTTCTTTCTTTCTTTCTTTCTTTCTTTCTTTCTTTTTCTCTCTCTCTCTCCGTCAGTTTGGTGCAATGAATGTATTGCATGTGTGGAGTGTTAGTACTGGCTGCTTTTGTAGGTATCTGCATAGGTCCATGTGATAGCCTCTGCACCAATTGTAAGGCAGCATTTGCTAATTGCATGCAGCCAGTTGTGTACTGATTGCATGTCTCACTGTGATTTCAGGACAGTGCTATAAAAGGGTATGTGAGATAGGCGCTGCCCTTTCAGATTGTAAGGGCGTGGACCATGCTGGTATGCTGTTGACAGTGTTCTGTGAGTGTGAAGGTTAGTAGGTCTCTCATGATTCATGCTCTGTTGTAAATTCAGGTTGCTGCATTTCTCTCACCTGTTCCCTGTAGTGAGTGTGTATGCATACTGACACCTACAGCTATATTTCCATATGTATTAATATATATATATATATATATATATATATATATATATATATATATGTGTGTGTGTGTGTGTGTGTGTGTGTGTACATATACATACTTTCATATATGTACATTAGCTTACATTATTAAGTACAAGCTAACAATTAGCAGGGATGTTTCTGTTAACACTACACTAGTATGGGAAACCAGTAATTAGGACAGTATAAGTCTACCTGACATGCTTTGGATAGTACACATCCTATATTGCCTTTATCTTCATTCCTACGATTACATGTTATACTTATTTTGGCACTATATTCCTGTATGAGAGTCATTGCTTAGTGGTAGGTCATACAGACTAGTGTTACAATGGTCTTGTGGTAGGGCCTAATAGTATGCTTTTATTTTGCTTTCAAATTGAGTACAGGGCCTGTCAATCAGAGTGCTGAAGGCACATTTAAGCAGTTAAAGGGTTAGTAAGTCTCATAGGAGTCTGGCTGTGTTGCAGATTCTGGTTGCTGCATTTATCTTCACTGTTTCCTGTAGTGAGTGTGTATGAATACTGACACCTATCACTATATTTCATATATATTAATATATATATATATATATATATATATATATATATATATATATATATATATATGTGTGTGTGTGTGTGTGTGTACATATAATACTTTTATATATGTACATTACCTTACATTATTATGTACAAGCTAACAATTAGCAGGGCTGTTTCTGTGAACACTAAACTAGTATGGGAATCCAATAATTCGGGCATTAAAAATCTACCTGACATGCTTTGGGTAGTACACATCCTATATTGCCTTTATATTGATTCCTACTTATTTTAGCACTATGTTCTTGTATGAGAGTCATGGCTTAGTGGTAGGTCATACAGACTAGTGTTACCAAGGTCCTGGGTTCGATGCTGGCAGTGGGAATTTATTTTTCTTTCGAAATGAGTACAGGACCTGTCAATCAAAAGTGCCAAAGGCACTTTTAAGCACTTAAACCAGGTCTGCGCTCGTTTGCGCGGAGCTCACGCATGCACACTAGAGGTGAGCTCCGCGCACACAAGCGCACACCCGCGCTATTTTCTTTGAAAGAAAAGAAAAAGGGGTGACAGGAAAGTGGTGAAAAAGGGGTCACAAAGAGGGTAAGACATTAGGGAAACAAGCTTGGGATTTGCAGGAAGGATGTAGGTGAGGCCCATAGCTGCCCATGTCTTTTTCAGCAACAGCTGTGCATTTGTATGTAATTTGGTGTGACATTTGAAACCTTCCACCTCTGAGAGAGGTGTCAGGACAACATTAATACCTGTTGTACAGCCAATTGTAATTAACAGTTTCAATGTCCAGCGGACATGTGTGCAACATGGACAGCTATGTATGGGGCGTAATTTTTGTGGGTACAGAGTGCCCATTTTTTTTATCAGGTGAGAGTGGTATGTCAGGTGAAGGTAGTCAGTATAGCTGGGGAGGTAGGTTGGGTAGGTTAACAGACAAGACAGACAAGACGCATACAGGGGCAGTGTATGACACATGTGGGGGGGTTACACAATTGACAGGGACGGAGGTTGGGATATCCAGGGCACATGAGCCCACAGATGGCAACAGTGGAACTGATATCCCCACCCATAGGCAGTTGCCACTGTTCCTTCACAGCCCAGGACGGGGCTGTGCTGGGGGCTGTGCAGGCAGGACAACGGGCATGCCCGTAAGCTGTGCCACCCGGGCATTAAGCTGGCGTAGGGGCCCAAGAACAGAGTCTTGGATCTCCCTTCGCACCACAGACTGGACACCTTGGAGGGTGAGTGGATGGGCTCCTCCGGGCACGCTTGCAGAGGGGGGACAGGCCCCATCCCCTGCAGCGCTTCCACCTGAAGGTGGCACAGGGCCACCGGAGGAGGGTCCGGCCTGGGCACTAGTGCCAGGTGCAGTCACCAGATGAGGTGGGAGAGGTGGGTCCGCTGGGACCCGCCTTCCCAAGCATTCTAGGTTTGTGAGTATGTTATGTTAGTTTGGGTTAGTAGCATATTATTCCATTCAAATTAGTTGTAACAGCATGCATTGGTATTCCCATTAAATAAACACCCAGATATTAACACCATTGAACAACAGACATATCAATATCACATGCATTATTTGAAAAGAAATACACAATCAAACAACATGCAGGGTTGATTAATGGCAACAGGCCATCAGGTTTGCAGGTATGAACAGGGCACATGCAACAACGGACATGCATATATTTTTGAAACAACAGGACAAATGTCCATGGTTAATGAAATGTTCACATACCAATATTTAGTGGTTTTTTTAATTTGCAATTATAGGGTGTGGTGGAGAAAGAAAATTATGACACATTCATAAATTATACATTAATATACATTTGTAATAGAAACACAATTAACTTGTGGGTGATAGTTTCAAATTGATTTTTAATTGACTGTCATGCTAGACCTGTTACAGATGCGTCACTATCCTAGTTATTTTGACTTTGATCAGATACATCATCCTGCTACACTTTGATGACAGGGCAGGGGACAACTATGGATGTTTAGTATGTCAGACAATCATTCATTCTATTTGAAAATTGTTGACTGTCATCACCATATACAGATTTTGGCTTAAACATTCAAGATTCAGACACATTGCAATCAGTTTGGGATGTTAATTTGTAATTCCCACATGCATTTAGTTCTGTAAAACCACACTGAGGCTTATATATTCAGGGGTTATTACTACTTTATTTATTGATACATGACCCTTTCTGTCACTCTCACACATCCTGCTATTTCACAGTTCAGGTTGGTACTTCTAGGCTTTTTTCACATATTAGACCTGTGGTGATTCAAACACTTTCCAGCAGCCTCACTTCTGTCATGATTCAGCATTTCAACAGGGGATATATCTCACATGTGATTAACTCAGCTTCTGAAGCTGTACTCTTGAGACTACTGCAGGTTATACTACATTTAATTAATGGTGGGACATCTGTATTGCAGAACTATTTATTTCTATCAATTATGTTTCCAGTTTCACTTGCATACTGATGAACTTGTTGCAGCCATACCTGCAGACTTTCACTTGTTGCTTGCACATTCTATTACTTTTAATCAATACACTGCAGTGTTCTGCTACGTGCTACACTATAATATTTATTTACAAGTACTAGGTGGGGTTACTAACCTGCATGGTGGCGCAGCCGCACCAGCCTGCGGTCATGTGCCCTGCGATTCGCAGAGCGGACTCCTGCAGCTGTAATACAAAACAAGTAATATTGGAATACACATCTCCATGGTATCAGCTAGTTGAATTCCTTACATACATAAGTAAAATGTAACTTACTCAGTAGTGGGGCGTTGGGCATATCCCGGGCCTCCTGGATCCATTGGGTCAACTGGTCTTCTTTACATCGCTTCAGGTCCGCATGGTGGTGATGGACCTGCTCACCAGTACGTGGAATCCCAGTAGCACTAGTGAGATCATGAGCCAACTGGTCTCATGCCTCCGCCCTGTATGCTCCCCATGAGACCTGGCCCTGCATGAGTTGGGCCTCATGATGGTGAACTAGGAGCCAGACCATGTATCTGGACTCCTCAATGCCCCACCGCTGTGCTCGAAAGCAATGTCCCTCCCCTACTCCACTCATTCTGCCTGCAGGTCTATTCTACAATCGTTTATGCTGTGTATTCCCGCCTATGGGGCTTATATATGCCGATTTTCCCGCACATTTCTATGATTGGACGTTTTGGAATTGTATCTACTTCACAGAAACTGCTTTATCATGCTCCATTTTGGATTATATCCTATATATATGCTATTTCTGCATTTCTAAGTACTGCTGTCATGGCTTAGTGGTTTAGTACCTTGACTCTAGTGTATGTTATCCTGGTTTCGAATCTGACCACTGATTTTTAATTTTCATGACTGTCTAGAAATTAGTTCAGGACCTGTCAATCAAACATGCCAAAAGCACTTTTAAGCACTTAAAACCAGGTCT
>NC_056743.1:1783881965-1783929465 GCF_019279795.1 Protopterus annectens | reverse complement strand
GTGGGCATCTGTATGGCTACTATGCAGGAACAATGGGAGGACATCTGTATGACTTCCATGCAGGAACAGTGGGAGGACGTCTGTATGGCTCCCATACAGGAATAATGGGAGGACATCTGCATGCCTCCTATGCAGGAACAATGTGAGGACATATGTATGGCTCCCATGCAGGAACAATGGAAGTACATCTGTATGGCTCCCATGCAGGAACAATGGGAGGACATCTATATGGCTCCCATGCAGGAACAATGGGAGAACATCTGTATGATTCCCATGCAGGAACAATGGGAGGACATCTGTATGGCTCCCATGCATACAACACAGTGCAGATAATTTAGGGTTTTGCATGGCAGTGTTTGCTTAGGTATTTTTATACCCCAAGCAGACTTCCGAGAATTTTACCTCAGGCAGATAACAATTGCTGGAGGTATGATGGGAAAGATAGAGGCAATTGGGAACATATTTTTAATAATGTAATGAGTTGTCAGATTTTAAAATATAATAAGTTGGTAGATTTTTTTCCCTATAGAGTATTTTGTCAGTATTGTTGGGTGAGCAAATGACTGTAACTAAATAAACAATTCTTTTGAGCCTGGATATAAGATCTGAATTGCCTAGATATACTAAGGCCTTGCTAAGTTTTATGCTATTGTTTTCCACAAACTAGCAAAAGATGACAGTGAGCTGTCTGTCTGAAGCTTGGATCTGCCAGATCATGCATGCACTTAGGTCTTTATACCACAAGTAACAGTATGACACAGTTATAGTCCATGTGGGTGTAAATGACCTAAGATGTAGCTCAGTGGATTATATAAGAGAGATGTGATGGAGCTCTCTGAATATGTGTCCCAGGTGGGTATGAATCTAGCCTTGAGTAGCATCCTACCTTCACTAATAGTGATGCCACAGTATGAGCAAAAATGACTGACTTCAACAATCGGCTTAGTTTCTGGTGTCTCGACAAGGGGATCCAATATCTGTCAGGCTGGGGAGACATGATCGTCAAACCATGATGCTTTGCTCGAGATGGTTTGCACTTGTCATCACTTGGCTTCTGGATATTGGCAAAAACGTTATTTATCCCCACTGTGCCTTTTTTAGGCTGTACCAAGTTGTTAAACCCTCTGTTATAACAAAAATCACTCGCAACCACCTAAAGGTGTTGCTGCTCAGTGCTAGGAGTTTAAATAAAAAAACTGCACTCCCTGGAAGCACTCCTCCCCTTGGAGAATGCAGACATATGCATAGCATGGAAACAGGATTCAGAGCCAGAGAGAAAATTCTGCATATCAAAAGCTATAATGCCTTTCTTACATTTTGATCCCCCTCAGCTCAGGATAAAACAAAGGATCTCAGTGTTCATAAAGGAGAAGCACACAGCTAGACTGGTCCAACAACATTTATTTATTATTTATTTATTATTATTTATCTATTTGCATTTGTTTTCTGGGATAGTGCACTTGGTCTAGGAGTGTTCATTTTCAGTGGAGACCGGGGGAGAAAAGGTCCACGTATTTCATATATGTTGATGAGATAAAGTTACATAATGACTGTTAACAGATTCAAGTTACTAGTAAGCAACTTTATACAAAATACAAAAATAACAATGATTTACATCTAGGTACAATATATACACGTTGATATACATTTAGAATTAGGCCTTCTTTTCTTTAAATTTCATCTTGTAGCTGAGGATGCATAAAACTGAGAGGGAGAAGAGTTAAATTAAGTGAAGATACATAGATATTTCAAAGTGTTAAAGTTGTTCGAAGAGGTTTCTAGTTTCATGTAATGCTGGAAGAATTATTTGGGCATGTACAGAGCCATAGTTTGGAGAGGTATTCGTGCAGATACTTCTTGAAAATGGTTTGGTTAGAAGTGGTTCTGAGTGTAGAGGGTAAGTAATTCCACACCTTGGTTATAGCAATGGAGCAAAGAGCTTGGCCAGCTTTAAAGTTGGGTAATTCTACCTTTAGAAGACATTTATTTTCTGATCTGAGGCATCTAGTGGGGTTGTGGAGGACATGACTCGCTTGAGCTGCTCCATGCTCAACTAACCATACATGTAACTCCCTATCATATCCTTGCTAGCTACAGATAATCTAAAGTGAGTCTGGAAAACCACACCTCCTACCTAAACCTACTGGAATATCTTAACTGTCTACCTAAAACCATGCTTAGTGGTGACTTCAACTACCCCTCCATAAACTGGGAGACATACATGACCCATAATTCACTTGCTCAGAGATTTTTCGACTTCATCAATGCAAACACCCTGGAGCAACTAGTTAGCTCCCCATATAGAAGTGCACATATCCTTGACCTGGTATTCATAAACATGGAGTAATGTTGCTCCCTCCATGCATTAACTCCTCCATGGTAAGATATGACCACAAAATGATCTTCTTTAATATTAAAACTAACCTAGAACCCTCATCAAATTCCAAACTTGTTAAGAACTTTGCTAAGGCCAATTACCTCAAACTAAGTGATAGCATATTAAAATTCCCAGCTCCTCTGAACCTGGATGGCACTGAGGCCTACTCTGTGCTGTACAAAAATGCACTGTATAATCACATTCATGGCTGCACAGAAGAAGCAGTACCTGCCTGAGTAAATTCTGTGAGTTCTGGCAAAAATAAACCACCCTGGTGGACCCCTAGCATAAATAGGCTTTTAAACAAAAGGAAAAAAATCCTCTTCCAAAGCCAAGAAGGAACAGACAAAACAATGCACAAAGACACTCAACAGTTTAAAACAACAAATTAGACAGCTGGTCAAATCTGCCAAAGCAAACTATGAGGCTAAGATAGCCTCTCAGGTGAAAGATAACCAGAAGGCTTTTTTTAATTATGTTCCTAACCTCAGGGGAAATGCAATGTGCTGAGTTAATCATGAAAGGCAACACTTACACCCAGCCTTAAACTATGGCAAACCTGCTAGCTGACAAATTCAGTTTAACTTCTCCCCTCATAACCTCCTACTACACCTAAAGAAGTATCCACAATCATCCCCCACCAGTCATTATGAGGGAATATGTCCTTACTGTGCTTGATATAGCCAAAAACACAGCTTCCATGGGTTCCAGCAACATCCCTGGATGCGTCTTAAATAGATTAAAACAGGATATGTCAGGGCCACCATAAACCCTCTTTAACCACAGCCTCCAGAAAGGCTTTGTCCTAGAGGAATGGAGGACTGCAACAGTTGTACCTCTGCAAAATGGGGCTCCATCAACTAACCCAGGGACCTGCAGATCCATAAGCTTGACCAATCTTATCTGTGAGGCCATGGAGAGAATTATCATGGACTCAATCAATAATGACATAGGAAATCTCCATACACTGGACCAGACCCAATTTGTCTTTGTCAAAGTGAGGTTTTGCCTGTTCAATCTGGTGTACTTCTTTGAGAAAGCCACCAGGGACAGGGATGAGGGAAAATGGTACACACAGCTTATCTAGACCTGGCCAAAGTGACACAATCCACCATGCAGAGAATATAGATAAACTTACTGTGTTAGGCATAAACCCCTACATCATCAGGTGGATAGCAAACTGGCTCACTGACAGGCCACATGTTGTCCAGATAGGTGAATCCTCTTCTGATAAGAAACCTGTTACTTGTGGTGTCCCACTGGGCTCAATGTTGGGATCCCTCCTGTTGGGTGTGTACTTCTCGGAAGTGAAGGCCAATGTTGTGGGCCTCTGGCTCACCAAGTTTACCGATGACTGTAAGCTGGGAGCAATCAGTGAATCCCCAAATTATGTAGACATCCTACAAACAGACCTAAAAATGACAAAAGAGTGGTGCCAAAACCATGGTCTGAGACTAAATGTTAAAAAATGTTTAATCATACCCTTCAGTAAATCAAATATACTGGCAAATTATAATATAGATATCACACCCATAAAAGTAGACAGAGTGGTGATGGACTTAGGAACACAGATAGACAATAACCTCAACTTTGACCACCAGGTAGCTATGGTTGTGAGAAAATCCTTCTGTGTGGCTCAACTTATAAGTAAAGGCATGGTATCAAGGTCAAATGAAGTCATAATGGCATTGTACTTGACACTCATCAGTCCTGTAGTCAAGTACAATGCTCCCTTCTGCATGTACCTAACCAGGCACTTACACCAATTGGAATGGTTCCAAAGGTTTCTCACTAAAAGAAATACAAAGTGTAAGATATGTGTCTTATGAAGGCCAACTAAAGGCCCGTCCCTTTACTTCATCTCATATAATTTATTGAGAGCTGACTTATGCTTGACCTGCTAGCCATTCTCTGATCTAGCCCTGATGAAAATGTTACAAATTCACAAGAAAAATTATACGAGGGTTATGAATTCCATGGACCTGAACTTTATTTGTGACTCAATCAGAACTTGCTAGAGAGATAGATTTGTATCCCAAAACTACCTCATCTATGAAATGAACTTCCAATCTTCATAAAATAATGCTTATCACTCACTCTTCAAAAAAAAAAAAAAACAAAACAAAACAAAAAAAAGGTTAAATGGATAGGGAACCGAAAATTCACTCCTGCGGTAGTGCTCATGTCCCTTATGGGCAGAGGCAGTCTGCAAAATTACTCAGGGCTCCAACACCCAAAGAACCACTACCCCTGATACTACCCTATCCAATATATGGGGGAATTAAGATATGATATTGTTCTAACCTGGGCATTATTGTGTAGGCTTATAAAAGCCCTTGCACCATTAGCCTAATAATCACCTATGAACTTATGAACGCCTATACCATATGTAAATTAATTAATAAAAATTGCTAAGGAAATAAAAGAACTGGAGGTGGGATCTTTAGAAAAAAAGGAGCAAATTACATAGAAATAAATGGAACTTATGGGAACAGTGCATGCAAAATATTATTCAGAAGAAGGAGATGATAAATTTAAGGGAAGGCAATGTAGATCAGACTGTGTGTATGTACCTTTAAGAAGCATTTCCAGATGTAAGCATGTGCATATAAATAGTGAGCATGTGCAGACAGCAGTGCCATTGTGAGAGAACAGCCAGAGTGTTAACATGTATGAGTGTGGTATTCAGTCTGTTTATAAGTTTATTTAAGTTTAAGATACAAAGCCTCATTCCTGATGTGTTTGTGTGTAATAAAGCTCCTTCAGCTCAACCCATGAATGTTCATCTGTTTTATCCTGACCAGATGAGTGACATGGTGTCAGAACTGGGATTAAGGGAGCAACTTTTTCATGCCATGAGGTGCAGAGCTGAAGGTGAAGGCAGATTAAGCTGGTTGAGTGAAATGGAGCTCAGACAAATGAAAAAGGGACAGAAATGAACTTTAGGTAACAAAAAACTACACAAATGATTTATTTGCAAACAAAATGAAATGGAGCATTTGTAAGGCACAAAACACATTATTAATCAAATGAGGGGCACAAAACACATTATTAATTAAATTAAATGTTCAAAACCACGGTATCTGATAAAACTAGCAGAGATATTCATATGGGGCTCAGAATTACCATTGGTTTGCATAGAAAGCATGTTTAAAGTAAAATGAGTACAAGAAAGGTATAATGAACATGATAAGAGATTTAAAGGGCATAACGAGTACAATAAAAGTGCAAAATAAGGTTAAAGACTAAGGCAACTGCATGTTTTTTAGTAAAAGACCATGTTTTGGGCATAGACTACTACTTTGCATTGACTGAAGCCATTCAAAGCATAACTAGAGTTGTTCAAAGTATCTCAGAGTGTGCAGAGTGTTTGCAGACTGTGTGCTTTTTTACAGTGCAATTATTTCAAAGAGTTTTTTGTGTGCAAAGTACAGTTATATTGCAAAGTGCAGTCAAGGTACAGCTATTTGAAAAGTTTCTTGTGTTGTGTACATTTATTCACAGAGTGCCGCAATTTCAAAGTGTTTCTTACACTGCACAGGGTTATTTCACAAAGTAAAGCCAGTTTGAAGAGTTTCTGTACTGTGTACAGTTTATTTGCAAAGTACATTCATCTCGAAGTGTTTCTTACTCTGAGCTTTTTCTGCTGTCTACAGTTTCTTTGCAAAATACAGTCATTTTGAAGTATTTCTTACACTGATAAGGGGTAGTTTCACAAAGTACGGTGATTTCAAAGTGTTCTTGTGCTACGGAGGCTTATTTGGCAAAGTGCAGTTATTTCAAGGAGTTTGTTGTGCTTGGGTATAAAGTACTGGCATAAAGTTCTGGCATATGCATATTTGTGTGTGTATTTTCATACATACTTTCAAGCACCTTCACTACTGTGTTTTGATATGGCAGAGGCATTTCACAGAACTGGTCCTCTTGTGTTTGATCATAATATAGCAGAAAATTGGAGAGTATTCGAGTAGGAATACAATATTTTCATATAAGCAGCTTTTTCTGACAAAGATGCATGTACAAGAGCATTTGTTTTGCTTACCTTAGCTGAGAACTTAGAGAGGATATTGAAAGAGAGCATCCATTTGTGTATGCACCTGCAGTTTATGCAGGAGAGGGGGAAACCCACTATATTGTGGTACCAACTGAATCAAGAGAGGACACTGAGTGCTTAAAATGTAAATTTAGAGAAATGTGCAATCCCCAGACAATGTTACATTAGAGAGGCACTTATTTTATATAAGAGACCAAAAGCCAGGTGAAACTTTTGCAACTTATATCACTGACTTGAGAAACAATGCTAAAACATGCAGATTTGGTGACTTCAAAGATGAGGTAATAAAGGGCAGGCTTGTGTATGGTGTTAATAGTGCTGCAATGAGAAAGATTTTGCTTTGTGACAGTGATTTAACATTAAGCAAAGCCATAGAGATTTTTCAAATCCATGCGCTTACAGAAAGGCACACAAGTATGCTTGCAATTGATAGAAGCATGGTTTCAGCAGCCTCAAGTGTGAATGAAGACAGCATGAAAAATGTGGAAAGCAGAAACAGGCCTAAGCACATGGCAGAAGCAACCCCCTGCAAATTCCCCTGGGAGACCTCATAACTTTCTAGCAAGTTCCAAGACTAGCTCAGTAAAAAGGGCATGCTCAGTACAGCATAAGAGTGAGTCAGCAAAACCCAAGTCAAGTCTTATTGTTAACTGTCGTAATTGTGGTGCCAATCATTAGTCTAAAAGAGGGAAGTGCTTAGGATCTGGTCAGCAATGCCACAAGTGTAAAAACTAGAATCATTTTCAAAAGTTTTGTAAATCAAGCAAGCCTCTTTCAGTTATTAAGAAAGGTCACTCAAAAAAGCAAATTGTTCATGTAGAAAGCTGCAACACTACTTTTACACACAGTTTACAAGGGGAGAACCTGCCTGCTGAACCTGGTTGACTTCTTCATGGAAGTCAGCAAGGCTGTAGATGAAGGTAAGGCAGTGCATATAGCCTACCTCGACCTGGCCAATGCCTTTGATATAATTTTCCACTCAGGTATCATTGACAGCAAACTAGGCATCAATCCTTCATCACTAGGTGGGGTATAAATTGGCTTACAGACAGGACCCACAGAGTTAAAGTTGAGGATTCCAAGTCAGACTGTCGACCAGTCACAAGTGGAGTCCCACTGGGCTCAGTCCTGGGCCCTTTCCTGTTTGGCATCTACTAGTAAGAAGTCCAGGCCAACACAGAAGGACTTTGGCTGACCAAGTTCACTGATGACTGCAAGCTAGGAGTCATTATCAACTTCCCAAGTGATGCAGACATCAAACAAAAGGGCCTCTCTGAGACCAATGACTGGTGTCGTAACCATGGCCTGAAGCTTAACGCCAAAAAATGCATTATCATCCCCCTTTGGAAAAAACTCACTTCCCACAAATTGGCCCACTGAGCACTGAAGGGGCCATACGAGATCTGGGCACCCAGGTCGACAGCCACCTCACCTTCGACCACCACATTGCCACTGTGGTCAGAAAGTCATTCTGCGTGGCACATCTTATAACCAAAGGTTTTGCATTCAGGAAGAAAGAGGTCATCATCCCTCTCTACTCATCCTTCATTAGACCAATCATCGAATATAATGCCCCATTTTCCATGTACCTGACCAGACACCTACAACATCTGGAGAGGTCACAAAAGTACCTCACAAAAATGATCCTAGGCCTTAAACCCATGTCCTACATGGGCAGACTCAAGAAACTTCAGCTGTTCTCAGTCTCTTATCGTCTACTTAGAGGTGATCTCTGCTTGACTTACAAAGCCATGTCCGACTGAGCCCCACTTCAAATGTTAACCTAAAGAAATCCCAATCCCCCTACATCACATGCTCTAGAGATCACAACCTTATTACCACAATTAACAGAACATACTGAAGGGATAGGTTAATCACAAAAAGACTGCCCATACTCTGGAATAAGCTTCCCATTCATGTTAAGCAGAGCACCTTGCTGGCCTTCTTCAAGAGAAATCCTGATGAGTGGATGGGTAACAGAAAGTTCACTCCAGGAATCATTCCAGTTGTCCTATTGGATAGGGACACTGTGAACTAACATTGGGTGGCACGGTGCCTGGGCATTTTTTTTGGGCTAGGTTTGTAAAGGCTCCAGGGCCATTAACCTAGTACACACCTATGAACCTTTGAACCTAGGTAGATGGTGTATCACTGGTCTGTGAAAAGGTTAATGCAGTAATGGTCAATGGTAAGCCCACAGAGGTCAAAGTAGACACTGGTTGAAAGTGTGATGTAATGTCAGCAAAAACATTTGCTAAAGGGAGAGCTGGTGAGCAACTTAATTTGACCAACTGTATGAAGCTTGTTGCTTATGGAAGTGAAGAGATTCAAACCGAAGGCTCAATAGTCCTTTCATGTTATTTGGCTGGGAACAGTTACAGCTTGCAATATTATTAAGTCCAAAGACCTGTGCAGTTATTATTAGGTCTCTCAGAGAAAGTTTCAGAATTAAACTGCTTTCTTTTACCAAAGAAGTACATCATGTAAGTACATGTCCCAGTTCCAGCTTTACTGATGCTATTTTCTCAGAGTATGTGGATGTTTTCAATGACAAGTTAGGCAAACTTCCAGTTGTGTACTCTATGAAAGTAGACCCAGAGGTCAGTCCAGTGGTCAGACCAGCAAGAAGACTTCCAATAGCTATCTATGCAAGAAAAAGTTAAAAGTCCAGTTAGACAAAATCATGCAGCAAGGTGTGATTTGCCAAGTCACAGAACCAACTGAGTAGGTGTCTTCCATGGTAGCTGCTCACAAATAAAATTCAGATGAAATCAGAATATGAACTGAGCCAAGAGACTTTAACAAGACATTAAAAAGACCTCATCATCCTATGCGTACTGTCGATGAAATTGCCACCCTCATGCCAAATGCCACTATTTTTCTGTCTTAGATGCAAAGAGTTCATTTTAGCAAGTAATGCTTGATCACAAATATTTACTGCTGACTGCATTCAGTACCCCGTTTGGTAGATACACATTCCTCAGGATGCCTTTTAATAAATTCTGCCACTGAAGCTTTTCAGAGTGCAATGGAGTACATTTTTTTCAGGCTACCCATGTGTAATAATAGTTGATGATTTACTGTTTGGAGGCAGTGGTGACGCAGAGCATGATAGAAATCTCAGGAAAGTTCTGTACAGAGCACATTAAGTTAATTTAAAGCTCAATCCTCTGAAGTGCAAATTTGGATTACCAGAAGTTACTCATGTATGTCATTTATTTACCAGTACAGGCTTATGACCAGAACCTTCCAAGCAAGCAGCCATGCTTGAGATGCCAGCTCCAGACAATGTCCAAGCCCTACAGCATTTTCTTGGCATGGTTAACTATTTGGGCAAATTTATGCCTGACTTTAGTGAGTTATCAGCACCTCTGAAAGAACTGACACACACAAATGTTGTCTGGTCATGGTTAGAACAACACCAAAGAGTATTTGATAACCTCAAAGAGGAAATTGCTAACCTGCCTACATTAAGATGTTATGATGTCCACAAGCCAGTAGTTCTTTCCAGTGATGCTTCAAAGTTCGGTCTTGGTGCAGTTATTTTTCAAGAGGGTAGATTTGTTGCCAACACATCTAGAACTCTTACCCAAACTGAGATGCAGTATGCTCAAACTGAGAAGGAACTTTTGGCAATTGTGCTCGCATGTTCGAAGTTCCATGATTATATTTATGGTTGAGATATCCAGATAGAAACTGACCATCAACCTCTAGTCACTACTTTAAAGAAGCTTATGCATTCAGCTCCAGCAAGACTACAAATAATGATGCTCAAATTGCAAAAGTATAATTTTAAAATGGTCTATACAAAAGGTAAGTTTCTTTATCTGGCTAATAACTTATCCAGATCACCCACAAATACCATGGAACAGCTTGATGTAGAGAATTTTGACTTTGATGTCATGGAAGTGTGTAATTTTTCTACCATGAAACTTAATGAGCTGAAAGATCATACAAAGACTGATCCAGTTTTGCAAAAGCTCCACCACTTCATCAATGTAAGATGGACATCAGAGCAATCCTGTGTACCGCCAGAAGTGCAACCTTATTTTCCATACAGAGAGGAGATGCTGATGGAAGATGTTATCATTTTCAAAGGTCCAAAAGTTATTGTCCCTACTTCTTTACAATGTAAATACATTCAGATTTTGCATTGTGGCCACGCAGGTTCCGATTCTACCAAAGGAAGGGTAAGAGGACTAGTATTTTGGCCTTCTTTATCAAAAGACATTTTTAAAGTGCTTTCTTTTTGTTCATTGTGCAACAGTACTAAGCCACATTTGCAAAAAGAGCCACTTCAGCTAAGCCAAATTCCTGAACTACCTTGGTCAACAGTAGCAACTGACATATTTGAGTGGAACAATCAGCATTACTTAGTGTTTGTAGACTCTTATTCCAACTGGTTTGAAATCGATTTGCTACCTAACCTAACATCCAGTGCTGTTATCACTAAGATGAAGCATAATTTCTCAGCCCATGGTAGTCCACACAGTTATTTCTGACAATGGCTCTTAGTTTACCAGTCAACTGTTTCAGAGATTTGCAAAAGAGTGGGACTTTATTCATGTTACTAGTAGTCCTGAATAACCACAATTAAACGGTCTTGCTAAACATGCAGTACAGAGTGCAAAGCAATTACTAGATAGGTCAAAGTATGACAATACAGATATCTTCTTGAATTTACTTAGTCTTAGAAATATTCCCTGTGACAACCTACTTGGCACGCCTGCTCAGAGACTTTTATCTAGGCAAACCAGAACAACCTTGCCTATCAGTTCTAGTTTGTTGGTGCCTAATGCTAAAAACAACAGAGCAATCAAAGCCCAACTTTTTAAGAAGCATTTTTCTCAGAAGTCCAGCTATGATAAAATGAACAGATTTCCTCGTCCGTTAAAAGAAGGAGAGACAGTGAGGATGTAAACGGCGAAAGGCTTTGATCAAATTGGTCAAGTGAGAGGTATATGTGCTGAGCAGAGATCCTACTTAGTGGAATCTGAGGGTACAGAATACAGGAGAAACTGCAGACATATTCTTCTTCCTGTATCAGAAATGATATTGCAGCATCGTACCTTTGACACAAACTCTAGATCTCAGAGCAACCCTGACAATGTTCATACCGAAGAACATGTCTCAGTATCCATTCCCATTCCTGATGATGTCCCAGTTGTCCCCAAAGTTGAACATTCCTTGAAGACAGTCCCCATTGCTAGATCCAATTCTGACTTTTATGTTACATGAACAGGTCATATTTCTAGACCTAGTGTAAAATAGACAGCAACCTGTACATGATTGTTTTATATGTGTCTGATTTTGTATGAATGCTTGTCAGATAATTAGTTCTGTATAATTGCATGTCAAAAGATCATTTCTGTAAATTGCATGTCATTGAATGCAGTCATTTAGTATATGGACTATTTCTCAAAGAGGAAGGATGTAGATCAGAGCGTGTGTATGTACCTTTAAGAAGCATTTCCAGATGTAAGCACATGTATATAAATAATGAGTATGTGCAGGCAGCAGTGCCATTTTGAGAGAACAGCCAGAGTGTTAATATGCATGAGTGTGGTAGTCAGTCTATTTATAAGTGTATTTAAGTTTAAGTTGCAAAGCCTCATTCCTGATGTGTTTGCGTGTAATAAAGCTGCTTGAACTGAACCCATAGATGTCCGTCTGTTTTATCCTGACCATAAGAGCGACAGGCAGGACTTGATCAGACTGTAATGCTGGAGTGAATGATAATTATTAAAAAAGAAATGTTATTGAAAATGTTTCAAATGGGTAGTTTTTTCTGTAGCAGTGAATGTCCTCATGACATTGTTCAATCAGTGAAGTTAATAAAGGTGTTAAAAATAATCTAGTGTTATCTAGTAAATATTTTACTGACTGTTCAAGAGAAGTTTTGTTTATTAAGTTTTGGAATTGTTGGGGCATATTGTACATTGGAGGTATGGGTGTTCCTGTTTTTCAAAGGTGGTTAAAGGCACCAAATAAGGAGATCATTTAGAGCACTGAGGAATCTTACATGGTCATCAGAGGCAAATAATGTGTTTTGTAACAGATAATTTGTCATACTGAGAGGGATTTGTAGTTCAATTAATTCATTTTGGGGATCGCTAAGGATCTGCCTGGAGGTACTATGTTTCTTGAGATATATGAAGGCTACACCGCAGTTGCCATCGTATCTGAAGGCATGAAAAGTGAAAAATCAATATACAGGAAGTGGTCTCTTTACATTTAAATCAAGTCTCAGCAACTACACAGATGTGGATGTTTTCCAAATGCAGGAGTTCTCAAGATTTGGCAGTTTACTGTTTAGATTTCTGCTATTGCGAAGAGCCACCTTAATGTGATCTAGTTTTTGGACTGATGTATTAGTTAGTTTGGAATGCCCATCAACTGGGCTCTGCCTAAAAAGGGACCAGAGGGAATCCTATATGCTAGCCTTGGAATGAGATGGGCAGGCTATCCTTAGTGAAGCAAGATGGACTGTCATACATCTCATCCCATGCTGTCGCATAATGGGTCCCCTCAGAATGATACTGGATATTTAGGAAATTGTTGAAGTCAGTTATCTTTCCCTCTAGGCATCATTCATGGTGAAGGAAGCATTCTGCTCAGTAGTATCTTGCATCTGTAACATGCATGGAATGTTCTGGTATCTCTCTGCATATCCCTCAGGGTTTTACATCATTCACTCCCTCATATCTCACTACCATGTCATAGTCATATTTGTCATGAGTTATGGTCCTTAGAGCCCTTAGGGTCATGGCAACATCAGAGGTCCTAGTGCCTAAAAGAAAACTCACTCCTTGTCCAGCCTTATGAGTGATGAGTCAGTGTGCCTGACAATAGAGTTACTTATCATTAAAACAATTCCTTTACTGTTGTATTTTGAAGTGGTAGATTTGGAGGTTTTTTTTTTACTCAGGGTGAATCTTTATGATAGGTATGCATAAGGTGGATAAGAGGCATGATTTTTGCTGCAACTTAATTTTATTTCCAGGAGGCTTTGGGAGTGCTGTTTTTATAGCTTCAGCATAAGACATTCAAATGTGAATAATGAAGGATTGTTGTAGAGGTGTTGGAAGCTCACAGGGCAAGTTTTTAGGTGAGAAGGAAGCCTTCACTTTTATTATGTATTTACACCTCTCACATATGGAATTATTATTGTTTGAGTAAGTTTATTACCTGTGAACATAAGGCAGTTTGTACAATGTCTTAGGACAACTACTGTTAAAAGGCAGACAACAGAAGTTAAACTAGCAGGCAGATTTTCCATCTTGTCCAGTGCTTAGGTGGTTAGATGAGTCAATTAAATGCATCAGAGAGTGTGTGCCATTATGATAAAACACACAGAATATATAGAAGGCTCACCATTGATTGGTAGTCTTATCTCAAATGTTGCAGATTTTTAAAATAAGATAGAAAATGCTTCTAGGTATTGCACTGTAGACTAATCAGGTAGGAAGGTATGAAAGAAAGATTGTCTCATGGTTTTAGAAGTTGAAGGGGAGGAAATTCCTGGTTGGACCTTCTAGCATTCATTAATATGCAGATGGAAGAATAACTTGTCAGAACACTGCTATGAATCCAAACCTTTTAATAAAACGAATAAAACCAGCATACAACTCTTGAAATTTTCAATGGAATAAGCGCTTTCGGGTGTGTCCCCTTCTTCAGATTAACAAACAATCATAACAGTTCAAATTTAAATAACAATCCAACCAATGAACTATCAGTAAAACACCCGCCTATTTTTAAGGGCAGGTTTCATAGGCACATTATCATTCTATAATCCACTTCGCCTCTAAAGCTTCTGTATGTTGTCTTATATCACCACCTCTATTATTCATTCTTACATTTGTTATAGCCCTAAACTTGAATGTATGTGTGGTACAGCATTCAATATGCCTATATAGAGCATTATGAACATCACCTTTTCTGATGGCAGAGAGGTGTTGCAATATCCTTACCTTAAACATACAATTAGTCTTTCCAATATAGAAGCTTGGGCAATGTTGACACTCAGCTATATAGACTATATCCTTAGTTCTACATGTGGCCTTTGCCCTAAATTCAAAGATTTTTTTAGTAACTGGATGTGTAAAAGTGATACTACCATCTATATACATACAGGCTTTACATATTCCACAAGGAACTGTTCCCATGTTAGCCTTAAAAGATATTGTCCTGTTGATCTTTTCTTTACATAGGATATCCTTTAGGTTCTTGTTTCTCCTAAACCCAAACCTAGGCATATTGCCTACTATACTCTTTGTTTTTTCTTCACTTGTTAAGACATTCCAATTTTTGTGAATAACATCACATACACCCTTAATATTACTACTATATGTCAACATGATCTTTAAATCTTGTCCTTTCTATGACATGGGGTGGATCCTCTAGTTGTCTTTTTCCATGTGATAACCATGGTTTATACCTCTTTCTCCTGTCATCTTTATCCCTATCTATGTGTTTATTTACTATACCATCATTATAGCCTCTGTCTTGAAAATAGCCTTTCAGCTTTTGTACTTCTTTCTCAAACTGTACATCACTAGAGCAAAGTCTAGATACCCTACTAACCTGTCCCTGTATAACATTGGGGAATGTAAACCTGGAATGCATACTATCATATGTTAACAGTGTATTTCTCCAACAATCCTTTCTATATAAACTAGATGAAAAACCTTCCACTGTTTGTTGTATATGAACATCCAAAAAATCTATTTCTGAAAAGGAAGTGGCTACTGTAAATCTTAAAAATGTGGTAGTTGAGTGTATATAAGTGATGAACAAATCTAACTCCTCCCTAGTACCTCTCCACAAAATAAAAATATCATCCACAAAACGCTTATATAGCGCTATGTGTTGTAACCATATTCCATTCAGTAAAAAAGATTTTTTTCTCCCAAAATGATAAGACCAGGTTAGCATAAGTATTGGCACAGGTGCCCATGGCTACCCCTGTGCTTGTCTATACGCCTGTTGTATCCCCAAAAAGACATTATTTTCCAAAACCAGTGCTAACATGTACCTCAGTAAACATATCTTACCTCCTTCCATCCCCATGTCACTCAGCAATGAACTGATCGCATCAATACCATAATCATTGCTTATCACTGTGAAAAGATTTTGTACATCCATTGTGACCATTAAAACATTTGTTTGGATTGTCCTATATTAACTTCACCTAAAGTTTTCAAAAATTGTCCAGTATCACTCAGGATGTCATCTATCATGTCCACATAGGGCCTCAAGGTGTATTCTAACCAAATCGATATATGTTCAGTGACCCAACCCCTCCCTGACACTATAGGTCTGAGGGGTGGGTCCACTAAAGATTTGTGTATCTTTGGGAGGGCCTTAAAAATGGGTGTAACTACTCCTTCTATCCACAAAAATTGAAACAATGCCTCATTTATTTTCATATCCTCCAATAAATATTTTAATTTGTTGTGTACTGTGTCTATCACTTGTTTTACTGCTAAAGGATTGATAGGTATATATACGTTACCATCAGATAATAATTCCTGTATCTTTCTCTGATAGTATACTGTATCTGATAAAACTACCGCTCCTCCTTTATCTGCCGTCTTAATTGTCAAATTTTCATTGTTACTAAAATCATATAGGGCCTTTCGTTGGATAGAAGTAAGGTTGTAATATTTACTCTCCTTCCCTACATAAACATGATTTGTTAAATCTTGCTCACAACATTTAAGAAACACATGCATGGCTGTAGTAAACGGTGGTATAAAACTGCTTGGTTGTCTTAATCCTGAGTCTCTAAATGTGTTAACACCAAACATATCCTTAAGCGCCACATTTCTACAAAAAAACATTAGGTCCATAATGACCTCATTATAAACACTCTCCCTGCTGGGTACAAAGGTTAAACCTTTGTTTAAAACAAAACATTCATCATCAGATAGACAATGACTAGATAAATTGTAAACAATATTAAAATCATTATCAGTCACTCTATTGTCCGTCTTTTTTTGTTGTTGTCCCTGCCTTCGCTCAATGAACGTTTCCATGCATCCTTCTTCTTTACGGGTGCTGGAAGTTGAGCCAAAAAATGTTGCTCACCTTGTATCTCTTTACGCCTGGCACCCATCCGTAAGGACTCATCATCAAGTGGCAGACGTTCTTTAGCATCAGTTCGTACATTATTCGTGATGTTACCTCCATCCTCCTCTACCACCGGAGTAACCAAAACTTGTTGTGGTGTCCTCTGCATTGGCTCCAAATCCTGTATTACATCTGACTGCTCTGCGGTAGCTGTTGAGGGGTGTATGGTACCGCAAGCTGAAGGTACAGATCCGCTAATCGACGTCACATCCGGTTTTCTCGTTTCAGATCTTTTTGAAGGTGGAACATTCACAGACCTATTCCATGCCGTATCTCTGGGCCACAAGAAGATGTTCCCCCTTAAAAAATCATCGTGGTCTCTTCTCATTTTCCCAGCCTTTTGAATTTTGAGTTTTTCATCACTCTCTGATAAAGTGATATATAAATGTTCCAGTCTTTCAACATATCTTTTCTCTAAAAATTCTGTTTCAAGTTTATGCTGTAATGCCACAACACTCTTTTTCAAGGCTTCTATTTCAGGTTCAAAAAAGTTAATCAAGAGTTCCATATACTGGAACCCAGTGCGTATGTTAATTAATTGCCACTTGGCTAACAACTCTGGATACCGCTCGCCTTGAGTCGGCATACATAGTACCCTCATACCTCTGGGTACTATCCCAAACTTAAGGCAAGCTTCAAAATGGTGAGTCTGCCATTGAAGATGTTGCAGCCTTCCCACTTTATAACTAAAGTCTCTAAGTGTCTCGTCAAAGTTCTTATCGGTACTCACAGGTATAGAGTCAGCCAAACAGTTGTCTTTCAGAACCATAAAGTCCATATTCAATAATGGATTGTCTTTAGGAAAAATATTTTTAGTAGACGTTCCATCCGATGGATTCTTCATACGGCTCGATATAGCCAATGAATATGAAGTGGTGGTAGCTACTGCTGTTCCCTCCATAGCATGTAAGGCACACAGAACATAAAATAACAGAAAGTCACACAAAGTAAATGTTCAGTGCCTCACCAAAGTTCCGACTGAGTACCAAGAAACAAATTGAAGGAAGAATAACTTGTCAGAACACTGCTATGAATCCAAACCTTTTAATAAAACGAATAAAACCAGCATACAACTCTTGAAATTTTCAATGGAATAAGCGCTTTCGGGTGTGTACCCTTCTTCAGATTAACAAACAATCATAACAGTTCAAATTTAAATAACAATCCAACCAATGAACTATCAGTAAAACACCCGCCTATTTTTAAGGGCAGGTTTCATAGGCACATTATCATTCAGGCCAGGCATTGTTTCAATTTTTGTGGATAGAAGGAGTAGTTACACCCATTTTTAAGGCCCTCCCAAAGATACACAAATCTTTAGTGGACCCACCCCTCAGACCTATAGTGTCAGGGAGGGGTTGGGTCACTGAACATATATCGATTTGGTTAGAATACACTTTGAGGCCCTATGTGGACATGATAGATGACATCCTGAGTGATACTGGACAATTTTTGAAAACTTTAGGTGAAGTTAATATAGGACAATCCAAACAAATGTTTTTAATGGTCACAATGGATGTACAAAATCTTTTCACAGTGATAAGCAATGATTATGGTATTGATGCGATCAGTTCATTGCTGAGTGACATGGGGATGGAAGGAGGTAAGATATGTTTACTGAGGTACATGTTAGCACTGGTTTTGGAAAATAATGTCTTTTTGGGGATACAACAGGCGTATAGACAAGCACAGGGGGTAGCCATGGGCACCCCCTGTGCCAATACTTATGCTAACCTGGTCTTATCATTTTGGGAGAAAAAATCTTTTTTACTGAATGGAATATGGTTACAACACATAGCGCTATATAAGCGTTTTGTGGATGATATTTTTATTTTGTGGAGAGGTACTAGGGAGGAGTTAGATTTGTTCATCACTTATATACACTCAACTACCACATTTTTAAGATTTACAGTAGCCACTTCCTTTTCAGAAATAGATTTTTTGGATGTTCATATACAACAAACAGTGGAAGGTTTTTCATCTAGTTTATATAGAAAGGATTGTTGGAGAAATCCACTGTTAACATATGATAGTATGCATTCCAGGTTTACATTCCCCAATGTTATACAGGGACAGGTTAGTAGGGTATCTAGACTTTGCTCTAGTGATGTACAGTTTGAGAAAGAAGTACAAAAGCTGAAAGGCTATTTTCAAGACAGAGGCTATAATGATGGTATAGTAAATAAACACATAGATAGGGATAAAGATGACAGGAGAAAGAGGTATAAACCATGGTTATCACATGGAAAAAGACAACTAGAGGATCCACCCCATGTCACGCAGAAAGGACAAGATTTAAAGATCATGTTGACATATAGTAGTAATATTAAGGGTGTATGTGATGTTATTCGCAAAAATTGGAATGTCTTAACAAGTGAAGAAAAAACAAAGAGTATAGTAGGCAATATGCCTAGGTATGGGTTTAGGAGAAACAAGAACCTAAAGGATATCCTATGTAAAGAAAAGATCAACAGGACAATATCTTTTAAGGCTAACATGGGAACAATTCCTTGTGGAATATGTAAAGCCTGTATGTATATAGATGGTAGTATCACTTTTACACATCCAGTTACTAAAAAAATCTTTGAATTTAGGGCAAAGGCCACATGTAGAACTAAGGATATAGTCTATATAGCTGAGTGTCAACATTGCCCAAGCTTCTATATTGGAAAGACTAATTGTATGTTTAAGGTAAGGATATTGCAACACCTCTCTGCCATCAGAAAAGGTGATGTTCATAATGCTCTATATAGGCATATTGAATGCTGTACCACACATACATTCAAGTTTAGGGCTATAACAAATGTAAGAATGAATAATAGAGGTTGTGATATAAGACAACATACAGAACCTTTAGAGGCGAAGTGGATTATAGAACTTATAGCACATAGAACCCCTGGCCTGAATGATAATGTGCCTATGAAACCTGCCCTTAAAAATAGGCGGGTGTTTTACTGATAGTTCATTGGTTGGATTGTTATTTAAATTTGAACTGTTATGATTGTTTGTTAATCTGAAGAAGGGTACACACCCGAAAACGCTTATTCCATTGAAAATTTCAAGAGTTGTATGCTGGTTTTATTCGTTTTATTAAAAGGTTTGATTTCATAGCAGTGTTCTGACAAGTTATTCTTCCTTCAATTTGTTTCTTGGTACTCAGTCGGAACTTTGGTGAGGCACTGAACATTAATATGCAGATGAGATGAGAGCAGGAGGAGCTTTCAAAGACAAATGTATAGTAAGGGCAGGCAATGCAGGAGCCACCAAGTTTTGGAGAATTATGGATTGGGCTGGTGGACACTCAGTATTTTTTTTCCCCAAACATTTTTATTATATTTTGTTGATGAACATGAACATATAAGTATTAGAAATATACAATATATATAATAATGGGTTCCTATTGTGTGATCGATTGAAAATTGTAAACGACGAACACATATTGAACAAACCCGATTAGTCAAAATGTTGAAACGTCGCACGCGTAACATGGAAATTGCTGTATGGAATATTTTTCCTTTACTTCAATGCAGTACGATCTCGGAGTAGGAATATTTAAGTAGCGGGGGTGTGGGGGTGCAGCCCCTAACATGGTGGGTGCCTACAGCATTTAGGTAAGTATAGTTTTTTATTTTTATTTTTTTATTATAGTTTCGAAATTTCAAACATCGCTCATATGGTGTCGACCATATGGTGTTCGATGTTTGAAACTTTCGAAAATATAATATAGACCCTATAATAATAACTATTTACACTATATACAATCATCCATGACAAACATTTGCTTTATCCATGAACAGTAATCAATATTTGTCTAATAAATTTTCCAGTGTGTTACATTAGATGTTTCATGACAAATGGTTTGCATTTCTTTTTTTTTTTTACATACAGATTTTGCTATTGAAATAAACTCAGCAAACATGAGATCTTGCTTATTTTTTCCAGTTCAATGTAATAATCTTTCAAGTAAGAGCTAAAATTGACCAAACAACAGGTAACTGATGTTTAGGAATCAGACTTGGGATAGGTACATTAAGTAATATCAAAGAGCTAGTAATTTGACAGTTATCAGACCACATAATATTTGTGAACTGCCTGAAATCACTCCAATAATATGTGAGAGTTTTACATTCGATGAACAGATGAACCCAATTGGCTTCAAGAATTTCAACATACCTCCAGCATTTGCTTTCTTTACTCTTAGCTATAAGGTCAATTTTGTATGGGGTATACAAACTTCTATGAATAAATCTACAGGTATATAATTTCCAATACAGTGATGATGATGTACTATTTATTGAATTTAGTAACTGTTTCTTATTTTCATTAGACAAAGGTTCACCATTAACCTTCATGGAGTAATTCCAAAAAGCTAGGTCAAAAGTAAGCAAATCCTCTCGTAAGATTTCATATATAGGTGATATGCTCAATTTATGTTCAGCGTTCATTGAATTACACCATATGAATAGTTATATTAATCTTGATATAGTATCATTTTCCAGATTTATTGATAATCTCACTTTACTTTCAACAAACTGTCTTAAATTTGAATACAGAGCCAATTATCCTGACAGACATTATACCTGGATAAGAGAAAGATCATTGATTTAATGTTTTTATTATATATAAATTGGTGCCAAAAGTTTAAGTCATTCTCTTTAAGATTCAGCATTTTATTTATATTGAAGGTATCTAAGGAATCTGGGATATATGCTATGGGAAATATAATGAAAAATGCTTGTTTTAAACTATAATTGCTATCAATTATGTTCTTGAAAATGTAAAATATTTGATTTATACCATGTGAGAATTGACTAAACTTATTATTATATAAGCAATATTCATGAAGTATCCAAGAAATTTTGCTAATTCCAAAGGTTTCCTCCCCCTTTACTCATGGATAACCTTCTTACCTTCCTAACCTCGCTCTCAAATGTAGATTGTATATGTAACTAAACAGTAAAATCTAGCTGTTATGCTACATGCCTGCCTTTTTCTCCTGAACAAAACTGTAATTGTTTTTTTTTTCTTTTTTTTTAATGCATCCTGTTGTTTGTAATGCAAACTATCTTTGAAACAATTTGTGTAAGTAAACTTTGTGTTGTGGAGCTTTTCTCTCCGGGCCTCCACTGAAAATGGGCCCCCAGAGCCCAGTGGACCTCCCCAGTCATCAATCTGGAATAAATAAATAAATAATAAACAAATTGGGTTTTTATATTCTTAGAGGTGGTTATATGTATCTCGGGTAGTTGTTTCCAACTAGAAGTATATATGTATGCAATCCAGTGTAGTATTATATTGATAATAACAAATTTGGACTATAATTCTATATTAGGAAAACCAATCCCATTACTGTCCCAGGCTCTAACATGCCATTTGCAAGCTATTCTTGGCTTCTTTGGGAACCAAAGAAATGTTAGTAATAATGAATCTATTTGTTTAAAGAATTTTTTAGGTGGAGGTAAAATCAGTGATTGTATATAAAATAAAAATTTGGGCAAAATCATCATTTTTATTAATGAAAGTCTGTCTTCTATGGTTAAAAACATTTTGTTCCTTTTTTTGTTAAATCACTGATAATAGCTATTAGATTAATATAATTAAATTTAATAGTCTCATTCCATTTATTCTTTATACTAATTCCTAAATAGTCTATCTTATAATTTTCACAGCTGACTGTATAATACTTTTGTAAATGTCTATTTATTTTCTTATTGTTTAATAATGTTTTGATTAAATTTGAGCCTTGAGATTTTTCTAAATTGATTCATAGCATTCCATTTATAATATATTGTAAAGAACCATCTATGTCACTAGGTGTTAATAAAATATCATCCACAAAAAGCTGGACATTTGGACAGAATTCCTCATTAACATAAAATCCTTTTAAAATTGAATCATTTCTAATACATGAAGCAAAAGGTTCCACCGATAAAGCGAATAATAATGGGGACATGGGACATCTTTGTCTAGTCCCTTTATGAATTTTTAATGGAGATGATAATCATGAACTATTCTTAACATATGCTTTTGAGTCATTATAAATATTCAATATTAATTTATGCAGAAACAGAAGAAACAAAATGGTTGCAAGACTTACGGCACTAAAAGCATACAATTTATTGTATTTGAATAAGGTAAGCACTTTCACCACCTTCTTGGTGGCTTCCTCAGACCATAATGATGATAATAATGTAATATCACATTTAAATACACATTAAATTACTTACATTTCATGAATCAATCACACTTGTTGCTTATAGTATCAGCCCCTTCCTTCCAGGCTAACCAGGCACATGCTCCCTAATGCAGCACATGTCATACAGCTAGCAAAGCTCGTTTTTTTAAAGACAGTCCATAAAAATAACGTTCATACTACCCTATTATTAAATCGCATTCAACTACAAAAATATACTTATATATACATATAAAACTATATGAACATGTTAAAATAAAAACTTCTCATATTAATAAAATATATATTATTCAAAATAGATAAAAATACAAAAAATATATAAAAAGAAAAAATGTTTAAATATAATTATATATTTTTGATTAGCTTGGAAGGTTGGAAGGAAGGGGATCATGATAAGATGAGGTAGATTGAAATAGTCCAAGAAAAAACAACTTTTATTAAGACTTGAGTGCTTTCATCTATATACAATTTAAATCAACCAGACTACATCAGATCTGAGTTGAAACTTAATAAAACTTGTTTTACTTGGATTATCCTGGTGTATGTCATTTTATTATTATTATGGCTGTTTTGTTTCTTATCAGAAAAAAAGGTGTTAAGCTACAGTGTATTAGTTTTTGGCAATATTTGTTCTAACAATGCCCTGTATGCCAGGCATAGATCTCCCCTCAAAAGCCTGTAGGAGACAAAATACAGGGATAGGACCTTGAAACGGTCAGCATAGGACATATTACTCATGCCTGTATTCTTTTAGTGAGGAATCTCTGTGGACGTTCCAGTTGTTGGATATGCCTGGTTAGGTACATACCAAAGGGGACATTGTACTCAATCATAGGTCTGATGAATGATGAATACAGTGGAACAATGACTTCCTTGGATTTAGATGCCATACCTTTGTTTATAAGTTGAGCAACATAGAATGATTTCCTCACCACTGTAGACACGTGATGATCAAAGGCTAGATTACTATCTATATGTATCCCTAAGTCCCTGACTACTGGGTCAACTCTAAGGGGTGTGTTGTCAATATGATAGTTACCAGGGATGGATGACTTCCTAAAGGATACTATTACACATTTCTTGGCATTTAGTTTTAGTCCATGGCTCTGACGCCAGTTGTTTGTCTGTGTCAGCCCCTCCTGGAGGACATTTGCATCAGTATGAGATTCAATGACAGCTCCTAATTTGCAATCATCTGCAAATTTAGTCGCCAGACACAATTGAAATTGGTCTTGACTTCTGAGAAGTAAATGCCAAAAAGGAGCAGTCCAAGGACTGATCCCTGAGGGACTATACTTGTAACTGACCTCACCATCATCCATTGCTTTGGTCACCTTCTTAAAGAAGTCGACCAGGTTGAGTAGGCATGATCTGCCCTTGATGAAACCAAACTGGGTTGGGCCCATTGTATGAAGGTTTTCTATATCTTTATTGATCATCTCTGTGATAATTCTTTCCATAGCTTTACACATAAGACCAGTGAAACAAAAAACTCACGAAATGAAAAAAACAGTGACACATATGGGTCTGTAGTTTCCAGGGTCTGTAGATCACCCACCTTTGTGCAGAGGGATGACTGTTGCCTTTCTCCATTCATGAGGCACAAAGCCTGTTTGGAGGCTACAGTTAAATAGTAATTCCAGAGGACCTGATAGGCCATGTTTCATGCTATTTAGAAGGCATCCTGGGATATTGTCTGGACCCATTGATGCAGTGTTCTTAGTCTTAGAGAGAGCATTAAGGACCTGTTCCCTAGTGATAGTAGGGGGAGTTATATTTGATGATATTTCCTGAGGGAAGGTTGAGGGGGAGAGAGGAGTAAATATGAAGCTGAATTTATCAGCCAAGAGGTTTGCTATATCTTCTGGCTCAGTATAGGTGTCTCCATTTACCATGAGTTCTGTACACAATTGTGTATTGCCTTTGAGGTTGTGGACATAGCTAAAACATGCTTTGTGGTTGTCCTTGGCCTGGGAGGCCAAACTTACCTCAAATTTGGCTTTGGCAGAGTATATTTGTCATCTGAGTTGTTTGTTTAATTTGATGAGAGTACTTTTATCCTGCTGGGTGCCGCACCTCCTAATTTTGGCCATGATTTTCTTCCTCCTGTTATACATCCAATTGATTTTGTGATTCCATCAGGATGGCTTGTTTTTTGAGTTAGTTGTGTACTTCTTACTAGTGGGTACAGCTGCCTCTATGCAGCTATTAACATGCTTGTACATGGTTTCTGTGAACAGTTATGCATATGCAGAAGTGTTCTCAGGGTTTATAGGGGATTAAAATGTTGCCAGGTTTCACTTAATAGCAGGAAATTAGCCTTAGAATAGTTCCTGAATATTCCCGGTTTAGCTGGGGGTCCAAGTTTTATTTTTACTTCAAAGAGACTATTTTGTGGTCAGACCTTACCAGGGAGGGCATTACAATAGGGAGTGTGCAGCACTCTCCCATATTAGTGAGAACCACATTCAGTATGGTTGCACCCCTGTTTGGTGTATTGACTATCTGGTCCAGGGAGTTTGTGTTTACAAAATCCAGGAATCTCTGTGCATGTACATTTGATGTCATATATGATTCCCAGTTAATAGTGGGGTAATTAAAGTCACCCATGAATATGGTATTGGGGTTGATGGTTAGTGTTTCTAATAAGTTTAAATACACAATATGGGTTTCCTGGGTCATAGAGGGGGACCTATAGCTTGCAAGGAAGTGGTATTGTATTTTACCTATGGCAATTTGCACATGGAGCAGCTCAAGAGCATTGTCCTGTTTGACCAGCCTTGAAGTATATATTTTTTTTATGTAAATAGAGATACCTCCACCTTTAGTCCCTGCCTGTGAAGTAGCTGGACTAAATGTGTGGAAGGCATTATAACCTTGCACTGCTGGTGTGCTGTTTGTGGCTTTAAACCATGTCTTAGAGACAGCACAGACATCAGCATTCTCCAGGGTAAAGAGAGCTTCCAGGGAGTGGAAATTTTTCTTTAGGCTCCTAGCATTGAGCAGTAATACATTTAGATTTTCTTGGTTTTGATTTGCTGCATTAGAAGTACTTTCAGTTTGGCATTGTCTAAAGAAAGGTACTATGGGTGCAGACAATGTTTTAGATAATATTCAAAAGCCTTGAGGGGAGAAGTGCCAACCATCCCTGGCAAAGCAATGTAGTCTGTTGACCATCTCCTTCCATGCTGACAACTATTGCATCCCCTTAGAATGACACCAGAAACTAAGCCAATTATTAAAGTTAGTCATCTTTTGTTCATATTGTGGCATCATCCTTGGAGAAGGTAAAATGCTGCTCAGTGCTAGGCTCATACAGCCTGGGACACATATTCCAAGAGCTCTATGATGTCTCTCTTCGGGTTCATGTCATTTGATCGACAGTTCATTTGATCGACAAGCATTTTAGGTGTGGGGCTTCACCCCCCACACCCCCCAATGTGAGGGGCTGTGCCCCCACACCACCCCTAACTATATATTACAACTCCAGGGTCGCACAACATTGGGGAAGGGGGCAAATACTTGTCGATCAAATGAACTGTCGATCAAATGAACTGTCGATCAAATGACATGAACCCCTCTCTTCATATAGTCTAGGAAGGTACATCTCAGGTCATTTACTCCCACATGGACTATGAGTCATATTGATAATTGTGGTCCAATGACCTGAGTGCATGGTTAACATGGTAGATTCTAGCCCCCTAAAAGCAACTGACAGTAACTTTCTCCTTACTCAGACTGGTGAGAGGGACATCAGTGTGCCTCAAGATGGAGTCTCCAATGACTAGAATGTTGGATTGTGTGGTGACTTGCCTTATGGGCTTTGAGGTCAAAGCTCCATAAGATGTAGCTGTTAGATATTATGAATATAAGGCTGAAATTAATTCTGTTGTAAATATGCTGAAAAAAAAAGTTTGCTTGAATATATGTATAGAGTTTAAAATGTGCATTCATACTATATGTATAAGAGACAGGCTTCTCTTCACAGAATAAAAAAAATGCCTAACAAAGCAATATTGGAAAGCCAGCATTACATGATTTTCTCATGTTTGCAGAACAAATATCTATTAACAGACATCCTTTTTTATAAATTCAGCAATACATGATGTTTTTCCAGTAGGAACAGCTTGTACAGATGTTTCCTTTCAGATTTCTGTTAATGGCATCCTCACATCAGCAAAAGTGCTTACAAGTAAATCACAAAAGGACAACAGAAAAGTCTAAAAACAGACATTATGTTACTTCCCCCAGAAGGCCAAAAAAGATACTAAGAGGAAATAACATCATCTATGTGTGTGACTAGCACTCTATATAACTATTGTAGTAATCCAGTTATGGGAGAGAAGGACAGAGAGAGGTATTTTGTATTTGTCATCATTCATATCTGTAATGAAGCAAAACTTTGTAAATATATGCTACAATCTGACAGAAATAGTATGTTTAGTTTGTTATAAAATAAGTTATCTGTAACTGTGCTTATAGCTCCAAAATATGTTTCTTTATCAGTGTGCAATTTGAAAGGTGTGGTGCTTTAAACAGACTACAGATGGAGTCATGCAAAGCTATGTGTCTCTGATTCAGCAGTAAACAGCACAGCAAGACTGTGTGTCTTAAGAAGACTTTGGATTCAGCACAACATAGGAGCAGAGCACGCAAATTAAAATACATTTTTCAGTAGCTCTATGTGTTGATGTGGGTGTTGCTTTGAAAGAGTGAGTTTGGGGCTGCTGAAGGTATTTCTTATGTGTATTTTGTCTAGGAGGTCTTTGTGGTTTAGAAAGGTTACATGTAAGTGCCTCAGTATATGTGGGTTTATATGTCTGCTTTGAATTGTGCGTGATGGGTGCATCATGTGTATTACTGACAACCTTATTGACTTTTATGTGAGAGCTTTGCCTCCAGTGATGTTGTGTAAATACATCTCTCCTATACCATATCAGTTTGTTTGAGAATTAACTGATTGTCAGTAAACATGAGGCAATTTCTACATTGCCTCAGGATGCCCATATCCACCAAGCTGGTAAAGGCGACAATAGGAAAGTTCATATCCATGGCACCAGACCCTTTTTTATTGATTAGACTGTTGGAGTGAGAATATCAGTCACTGTCAGGAGTATCTGGTTTGCAACTATGTGGACAGTGCTTGTCACTACAAACTAGTTGTCCTGTGTGCAACTAAATATTGGAGAAATTTCAGTTGAGCTTTTACAGGAAAAAATGTCACTCAAGGTGTCTGAGTCTGTACAGAGCACTGCCAAACACTTGAGGGGAAACTAATACGTAGAACCTGAAAATTTAAGGATGAAGTATTTAGGCTGATATTCTGAAGTTAGAAACAAATCAAGCAGTACTTACTGAAAATAAAGAATGAGCTCATCAAGAATGATGAAAAGAGGGGAGTCGCATGAATGGCTGCTGCCTGGCTACTACTAATGCTAGTCTCACCGCAGCTTCACTCTTTTGGACTACAATACTATACTTCTTCTCTCACCAGAAGCAAAATGTTAGCACCAATCCCAAGAAGAGAAGTAGGCCACAGCCTGTTTGGTGATCCATAATCTTGTCCCAGATGATACAAGGGTCTGTAGGCTTGTAGCCTTTTTTTGGTAGATGCCTCGAATAGCAACCAGACTAGTCAGGTATGTTAAGCAAAGACACTCAGTCTCCAACCAGAAATAGTCAGGAATTGATGCACTCTGCTCCTACTCTCACCAGGATCATAATGTAAGCACAGCTTCCTAGCTGTCACCTATAAAGTAGTTATTAGGCTTTCTGGTGATCAGCAGTGTCCTGGAAATAATGTAACTGTACTCCTTCTCTCACCAGGAGAAAACAGAAGCAGTAATCCCAAGATGACGACTGAGAAGCAGAATGTGGGCTCTCCAATAATTGGTGGTCTTGCAATAGATGCATACAGTAAGATGGAAAAAAATGGTTTATCCTAAACACTGCAGTGTACACTAAGCAGTTAGATATGAAAGTATGTAACTTACATTTTAGCTCTCTAAAAAGTTAAGTTTTACTGGAGAGACACTATTTTTAAAAGAGCAAGACATATCTAAAGGGGGTGGGCACTTTTGTATTCTGGTACTGTGGAATACAGTAGGATGGCCAATAAATTTCAATAGTTGAAGGGGAGTGATTTCACAAAATGATAATTTTGTGCTTACTCACACCAGCCAGTAAAAGCAGAGAGGAAACCAGATGTATAGTCAAATTGACATAAGGGACAGGCAACTAGAAAGTCAGTGGTGTTTAAGAACACAACAGTAACAGGGTGGGAGGCTGGGAAATTCTGTTTGACTCACAAGAGACAGAGCTGTGGTCTCTTTTCAAGTTTTAATATGCAGTTAAAAGCAGAATACAAGTAAAACACAGTGTAAAGAAAACAAATCACAGTATACAAAATAGAAAAAGGTAATAAAGTAATACAAAATGCAAGAATTAAAATGCAAACTAATCTTTCCCTCACAGCAAACTGTTGGAGAGTCTTGGTGAACCTTTCCACTAAAGCAGCTGACTGTGTCCTTCACCTCAGAACCTTAATATCAATGACATTTTCTGTCAACTGTGCCACTAGCAGTAGACTTTACGTTGTTGTTGCTGGTGCTTACAAGTTTTTCAGGTCTAGTGTTAAGGGGCTAACTTCTCACTGTGAAGCTCAATTCTGAACCATTCACTGTTTATGTCACCCCCAGCAAGCTTGGTCTGCAAGTAGTTTGTGCAAATGCTGTCTGCACTGAGAATTATGTTCGTCCCACTGACATTGATGCCAATAAATGCAGGTTGTTCTACTGTGCCCTCAGCACATGTCTTAGCCCTGACATTAGCCTATATTAAAACTGCAGACACTTCCTTTTTAATCCGCTATTGATGGGACAGGGAGTGTGAAAGTTTCATGCAGTCTTTCACTGTCTTCCTAACATCATCATGTCTCTTCACACTCCTTGGGTGCATCATCTTCAAAGACTGTTCAGTAATATTATGTGACGAAGAAGCACATTGACTCATCTGTCATTTGAACTACCTTCAGTAATGGCAATGACAATCATACAGAATCTCTGTCATCTCCCAGGTGAAATGAAGCATGGGAAAATCTTAGAGATGATGAGACAAAGAGGAGGCTGTCTCAGTGACCCAACATTCTGTCTGCAAGAGATTGCAGGAGACATTTTGGACCAATCTGTTAACTTGACAGGTCATTACACTAATTGATAAGATGCTCAAATTGATTATGACTCTATGGATATTCCTAATGTTCATAGGTTCATAGGTTAGTACTAAGCTAACTTCCCTTGTGAGCCATTTTAAGCCTAGCCAATTATCCCTTGTGAGACTCAAACCCTGCACCTTGTGTTTGTAAGGCAAACACCATAACCATTAGGCCATCCTCCCAACCCTTCTTCCAAGGGGGTTGGACAGGATCCTCTAGCCACATAAGTATACAAATTGTGGTGGAATCTTACTTAAAAAGGCTACATTGCCCCAGAGATCAGCTGTCCATCCTCCAATAAAGAGTCCACAGATGAATATATTTGAGAAGCAAGTTTATACGTCCTTCCACCTTTCAGTGAGGGATGACATTATGTTATATATGATCAGGTCCTAACCACAGCCGTCAGATGTGAGGCAACAGTTGCCGCATCATTTGCCAGATGGGCAATATAAGCAAAAGTTATAGTCACACATGGTAATTATACCATCTATTTCAAAATTTGTGATGTGGCTACCTTATAACTGTGCTGAGGGTGTGGACCAAGTTACAGATGTCAGCATACCAGTGTGCCATCATGCCTTGCTTCAGTAAAAAGACTTTGCTGAAGACACCGAGGTGACTCTTTCAAACTCTTTGATTGTTCTACATTTTCTGGACAAAACATATCAACACATCTGGAGAACATAGGATGACAAAATCATAACACCTGTTGGTGTGAAGTTTCAATCTATGCAAACTCCCCTGTTCAAGTGTGCAATGGAGCTCACAGCAAATGTGTTAACATGGCCAGTAGCACAAACAAATCTGAAAAGAAATGGTTTCCCATCCAAACATAGGAGAACTTGTCAACAGTAGGGGAGCCACAGTTCTCCTTTGGGTAGACAACTGTAAAAGCCTTGAGGCTTTACTCATCTCTCCTACCTGGATGCATGGAGTGGTCATTTGTCTATCCAACTGCCTATGTATTTTTTTAACATAATTTTATTCATTATAATAGTTGAACAGATACAACTCTGTAAAGTAACTTGACAACAGAGAAATAGAAAACATCAGAAACCAATAATAGCAACAAAAAGAACTATATATACAGCTCAGCAGAGAGATATGTACTCTAATAGCATTGAATAAGGAAATAAAAGTAAGAAGAAGCAGTAGAAATATAATCTCCCTGGGGGGACATCCCCTTACCCTTACCTTTCCATCTCCTTACCTTTACATCCCTGTGCCTTTACATCCCCGTACCTTTACATCCCCGTACCTTTACATCCCCTTACCTTTACATCCCTGTGCCTTTACATCCCCTTACCTTTACATCCCCTCACCTTTACATCCCCGTACCTTTACATCCCAGTACCTTTACATCCCCTTATCTTTACATCCCCATACATTTACATCCCTGTACCTTTACATCCCTTTACCTTTACATCCCCATACCTTTACAGTCCCTTACCTTTACATCCCCTTACCTTTATATCCCTGTGCCTTTACTTCCCCTTACCTTTACATCCCCGTACCTTTACATCCCCTTAACTTTACATCCCCGTACCTTTACATCCCCATACCTTTACATCCCCTTACCTTTACATCCCTGTGCCTTTACATCCCCTTACATTTACATCCTCGTATCTTTACATCCCCTTACCTTTACATCCCTGTACCTTTACATCCCCTTACCTTTACATTCCCGTACCTTTACATCCCCATACCTTGACATCCCCTTACCTTTACATCCCCATACCTTTACATCCCTGTACCTTTACATCCCCGTACCTTTACATCCCCTTACCTTTACATCCCCTTACCTTTACATCCCTGTGCCTTTACATCCCCGTACCTTTACATCCCCGTACCTTTACATCTCCTTACCTTTACATCCCCATACCTTTACATCCCCGTACCTTTACATCCCTGTGCTTTTACATCCCCTTACCTTTACATCCTCATACCATTACATCCCCTTACCTTTACATCCCTGTGCCTTTACATCCCCGTACCTTTACATCCCCTTACCTTTACATCACCATACCTTTACATCCCCGTACCTTTACATCCCCTTGCCTTTACATCCCCTTACTTTTACATTCCTGTATTTTTACATCTCCTTACCTTTACATCCCTTACCTTTATGCACTGTCAGTTATTTCAAAGTTAATGTAACAAAACAGAACTTCCCAATCTAGGATGACAGAAATTGTTATAATATTTGAAGTCAAATCATTAGAACTATTTATTTCATATCCAAGATTCAGTATGACAAGGGTTATCAAAGTTACAGTTATCTCTTTGCCACCTTGATCCAGAGACTCAAATAGATGTTTCCACTACCTAGGCAAATTGATCTGTAATGCGTGGGACTTAAAAGAGTAAAAGATCCATCTCAAGTGCCACTGTATGTGCTTTTCTACCCTTGTTTGGCATATAATCAGCCTTGCCTTCCACACCTTTGCACATAAAAGCTTAGTTACGCTCACCATAACCCATAACACTTGCTAGGTCTTAGCATATCATTCTTATACCCCTGATTTGCACCAAATTTAATGACTACACCTCATTAAGCCATGAACACAAATGGACCACCCTGCCTTAATAATTGGACATTTCCAGAACATTTATAAATTATCTCCCCCATCTTGATCACAATGCCAGCAGGTGTCTGTGGGCATACTCTGAAGCTTACATAGTCTAATTGGTGCATTATTCCATCTATGCAAAGGTCTCACTTGCTGGCCTCTTTATCTGGGCCATTTGGATAGAAGCTCAGAGGACTGCCAGATTACCTGCCATTGTTGGACATTGAATCTAATCCTGTCTTGTGACTTTCATTTATTTTGCATTTGCAAATTGATTTCATTAGCTTTAACTCCCTATAGATCTTTGTAAATAAGCCCTGCTCATCCTCTCTTAACCTTGGATTACTGTTTCTAGGCCAACTTCTAATCTTTCCCGATGCTTCATTTTACTATATAGCCATATACCTCTAAGCTGAGCATGTACAAAATGATCACTCTTGGCAATATGAAATTCTTGTACTACTGTCAAAAAGTGTTTCATCACTATTTCCCAACGCATTCCTCCTCCAACTGCACCAAGGTTTCAATATTGTTCTCCCTACATTTTATCTTTGCTTCCTTGGAGACAGTTTCAAGGACTTGTGGGTGCAGTCATATACATCTTGTGCATCCTATGCCCCATCTCTGCTCCCCAATTCTTAAGCTTCATAAAAAGTATCAATCATCTTCTCTGGCAGAATGAGTCTTTTATCCTCCCCCTGGATAATTCCTTCCTTCTGGAATTGGGTTAGCCTCCTAAGGAGGAAATCAGTTTAAAAGAGATAGTATATGTTGCCAAATTAGGGAGACCTAGTCCTCCAAAGCATCTTGCCAAATATGCCATGTGTGCAGAGAATCTAACCCCCCCCATTTCCTAAGAAAAAGGAATCTAAGAGATCCTGCAAACGTTTTGTCAGGAGGTGTTTAATGTGAAAGGGTATATTATGACATAAATGCAGTATGTTAAATGCTGTTATGTATGCAGTTAAATGTGAGGCATAATCATTACCTGAATGGCTCTAATCTTTCCTGAAAGCATATTAACCAGTTGCACCTTGGGCAATAAATCAGAGACCTTATCTGTAAGTTCATCTAAATTTACTGTGATTGTGTCCGAGACATGGAATATACAAACAATCTGAAGTTGTGTCTTTCGGCTTTTTCCCAATTAGGGGTCGCCACAGCCGAACTCCGGTCCGCTAATGATTTTTACGTGCCGAGTTGCCGGCCCTGATGCACAACCTTCAACGAAGGTACGCCCATTTACGCATGTCTCCACACAGAAGACGCTTTAGCGGAGAATCGAACGGGACAACGTCTTACTGTGAGGCGACAACGCTATTGCAGCACCACCACTGTTTAGTCTAATTTCTCCTAGGTATTCCATATAATAAATCAGGTTCTTACAGCCCCCAGTCCCTACAACACTGATTTTGAATGATTGCAGACTAATTCTGATACCTTTCCAAAGGTACTAAATATGTTCAGAACTCCCCCCAACACATGGTAATATCTGTGCTCACTAGTACACAATCATCAGCAAACAAAAGGAAAGCACTGCATATACCTCTGTGTTTCTCTCAAACTTTCAATACAGCTCTGACTTGGTATGCTACTTCCTCCTTACCAACGCAAATAGTGCTGATGATAGGGAAAATCCCAGTCTAGCACCCCATTGGAAACATCCACTACTCCATAGGCCCCCATTAAGGAAGAGTCTATAAGTAGGCGAACTGTAGACAGCCCTTATTCATCCTAGGACGCTCTCTCCACACTGTCATTCTTCTAACATCTTAAATAAGAAGTGGCAGTTCATCAAGTCAGGTGCTTTCCTAATTTCAAAGAACACCAGACCTGAATGTGGGAAATGCTCTCTTTGCTGCTTTCTTAAGAATAGATGTAATTCTCACCAGTTTTCTGAGATATCTGTATCCTTCACAAACCCATTTTGTCCCTCTGATACCAGGGTGGGCAGTACACTGTCTAATCTTGGACACATTTTTATGTCTTGGTTTAAAGTCAGCACAAGATAGGGTGCCATCTGCTTTTCTAGGGATGACCATGGCCATCACCTGATTAAAATGCATGGCTGTTGCATTTGGAAATTTAGGGTTGTTATACAGTTACACTAATCAATGCATCAACTGACAACTTTCCCATTTATAGAACTCAGCTAGAAACCCATCCAGGACAGGCACTTTATTGGGTTTCAGTGACTTAACTGTTTGTTGACTTCCCTTTCAGTTATAAGGCTGTTTTGTTTATTTCTGTCTGTATTGCTCATTATCCACTTCCTTTCTGCCTTAAACTTCCAAGAAGAATTTTCATCTTTCATCCTAACATCATGTAACTTTCCATAAAATTTAATAAAGTAAATTTCACCTGAGGCGTTAGCAATCTTTGAGATATTAATCTTGTTGAAAAACCACTCCATACATTTTTGATAACTGTCCCAGTTTAACTTCTAGAAGTCACCCTTACGGATGAGTTTGTTTTCAATTTTGTTAGTAATTAGCAAATTTAACTCTACCAACAATATAAGTGCAACTCTAGCTATATCTGCATTATTTATCTAACTTCTACGACTTTCTTGTGAGCCATCTCCAGCTCCCTTATCACCCTTTTTATTTTATAGTGTTTTTTGGTCTCCTAAAAACTTTTCTTTCCATTATGTCCCTCTAATGGCCTCTTTACATCCTTCCCACCAGAACTGAGCAGCACATATTGCCCCTCTAGGTGTATTACTAAGAAAAGCATCCCTCATTATCTTAACTAGCTCTGTCTTATCCAGTCATGATTTACACTGAAAATGCACCCATCACCAAGTAGTGTAATTATCTTCCTTTTCTGGCATAGTGATCAGCAGAGTTAGAGAAGCGCAATCTGATATTGCTATTTCATATATCAGCAGTGTGTAGGCTTTATACTTATGAATGTCTTGCACTAATATATAATCAAATCTACTTCACTGGGCTACCAGGTTTTGTTGCCATGACTTTGGTGGCAAAATAAGTATCCATCCATTTCTTAAAATACTTTTACACTTTTTGTGATATTACACCTTGGCATATAGTTCTCATTAAGAGTTAGGTTAAAATCCCTGCAGAATATACAAAAACTACCTGGAGTTGCTACATCCTGACACTTCCCCAATATATATATATATATATATATATATATATATATATATATATATACACATACATACATACATACACACACACACACACACATATATTCCCCATCATCTAATTCTCCTTGACTTTTCCCTCCCAAATTAACCATCTACCTTGGCCACTTATTGAGTGTTTTATGGAATATGAGAAGCACCCCTTTCTTGTCCCCACCTGGCTTATGATCACTGAATGTAGTGGGAAACTCTCTAGTTTTGAATTTCTTAGCTTCTTTTATCTTCAGTTTAGTTTCCTGCAAACATGTAATCTGTGCCCTGGATATTCTTAAGCGATGCTGGATCCTAGCTCTTCCAACTCATTACTGCCTAGTGACTTCTGCAACGCATTTCTGCAGTTACATCATGCTGACGCCTCTAGGCATCAAATATTGTTTTTATATTTGCATTAATAATTACAAACATTTTGCTACATACAAGGTATTAAAACATTTTATCTTGAAGTTTTCACAATGACAAACTCTGCTGTAAATTAAACATTCTACAAGGAAACAGCTCCAATACTTATTATTAATGCCCACCCATCCAGGCATGTCTAAAGGTCAGTTCCCTGTGCTTTCTCCTATTAACCTGGTGAACTTGGGCATCCTGAGGCAATGTAGCAACTGCCTCATGTACACCGACAACCCTTTCCTCTTACCTCCCAACACTCAGACTTGCGAGAGATGCACTTATATATCCAAATTGGAATCCTAGCACTCTTCGGCCAAGACTGGAATAACTGGTCAAGAGAAGAAGGTCAACACTTGCAACACACCACATGGAACACATAGCCCTCCAGAATACACACCAGCACTGCCTTCACATAAAAACACAAACCACACACCCACCTTCATGGAGGCTCTCAATAAAAATCTACCCAAACAGCAGAGACCTCCAAGGTAGAATCGCACTCAACCACCACAACGCAACACTAATCATGAGACACATAAATGTCCTAAACAGTGTGCCACTCAACCAAAGCCCATAAGGCAAAACAGCATGCCCAGCACACTAGTCATAGGTGACTCAATAGTGAGGTACACAGATGTCCCACTCACTAGGTTGAATAAGGAGAAAGTAACAGTCAGCTGCCTGTCAGGTGCCAGGATACGCCACATAATGCACCCACTCAGGTCCCTCAACAACAGGTACAAATATGACTCTGTCATTGTACATGTGGGTGTGAATGACCTGAGACATACGTCCCTGGACTACATGAAAAGAGACATGAAGGAGCTCTTGGATTATGTAGCCAAGGCGGGTATGACACTTGCCCTGAGCAGCATCCTACCATCGCCCAGAATGATACCAGAGTACAAGCAGAAAATGATTGATTTCAACAATTGGCTAAGTTTCTGTTGTCATTCTAAGGGGATCCAGTATCTGTCTGCCTGGGATGACATGACTGACAGACCTCATGATTGACAGACCTCAATGCTTTGCCAAAGATGGCCTGCATCTGTCACCCCTGGGCTTCCAGATACTGGCCAAGGCTCTTGCCACCCCTATAGTGCCTTTTTTAGACAATGTTCCAAAGACCAAATTACCACTGTAACAGCTACAAACAAATGCAATCTGTGGGTCATGCAGCTCAATGCTAGAAGTCTAAATCTCAAAATGCATTCACTCGAAGCACTCCTTAAAATGGAGAACATTGGCATTTGTGCTGTAACAGAAACCTGGTTCAAGGCAGCAGAAAGCACCCCTGCAGTACCAGGCTATAACTCATTCCACACCTTTCAGACCCAGAACTTGGACTGAATCTCCAAAGAGGGTGGTGTTTCCATATTCACAAAGGATGCACACACCTCTAGACTGGTAGCCAACATAACGCATCAAAGATACTTCAGGTGCAGCTAACATTGGGTAAGACAGCGATTCAGGTCGTAGCCTGTTATAGGTCCCCAACCATGTCCCAAGACTCACACTCCACATTCCTAAGCCCCTTGGAGAATATTAGGGTCCAACCTAACACTCTCATACTGAGTAACTTCAAATACTCATGTATCAATATACTTGCCCAATGTTTCCTGGAATTCATTAATTCCAATGCCCTGGACCAGCTTGTTCTTACCACCACTAGAGGTAGCAACATCCTTGTCCTGGTCATTTTAACATGGGCGGCCATTGCTCTACACCAAAAGTCAACTCCTCCTGGCTAGACCTGATCACAAACTAATCACCTTGGACATCCACATCCCTACCACCCCCCCACCCGCAAAGGTAACCACCATGAAAAACTTCTCCAAAGCTAAGTTTGGGCTCCTAAAAACAGAGGTGGCTAACTATACAGCACCCATGCAAATGGAGAATAGTTGCATGACCGCCAAATCATACACCAATGTACTGTACGAATATGTACACAAATGTGTGGATCTCGCCATACCCAATAGAACCAAGACGCTCTCCTCCAAAAAAAGGAAGCCAATCTGGTGGTCACCTGCCATAAACAAACTCTACAACAGAAGGAGGAAATTGATGTGGAATAAGGTGAAGTCCCAAGGCTGGAAAAACTCCCTTATCAGCCTCAACAAAAAGTTGAGATCCCTCATCAAATCATCTAAAGCTAGCTATGAAAACAGAATTGCAGCAGATGGCAAAGACAACCACAAGGCCTTCTATAGTTATGTAAAGAATCTCCACGGCAATATCCAGATTTGCTCTGAGCTACTTCACAATGGTACCGCCTATACTGAGCCAACAGATACTGCCAATATACTGGCCAACAGATTCATGGCAACTTTAACCCTCCACCCAAAGGACCAATCACAATACCAGTCAGATTGCCAGACATCCAGTATTACTGCTGCACAGGTTAAAACAGAACTTCCCAAGGCCACGAATACAGCTTCTATGGGACCTGACAATATCCCTGGCTGTGTTCTACATGAACTACAGAGTGAACTGGCACCTCACCTGTGTGCCCTGTTCAATCACAGCCTCACCTCAGCCTTTGTTCCCACCGAATGGCGCACTGCTATAGTCATCCCTCTCCACAAAGGAGGAGTGACTACAGACCCCAGGAACTATCGCGCCATTAGCCTGACAAGTCTGATATGCAAAGCTATGGAACGCATCATCTTGGACCTGATAAACTAGGATATAGGGAATCTCCAAACTCTGGATCCCACACAGGTTGGTTTTTTGAAGGATAGATCATACCTGCTCAATTTGGTCGACTTCTTTGAGTCAGTCACCAGAGCTGTGGATGAAGGCAAGGTGGTTCAAACAGCCTACCTTGATATGGCCAAGGCCTTTGATACCATTCCCCACTCATGAATCAAAGAAAAACTCACTAAGCTAGGCATCACCCCCTATATCACTAGGTGGGTTGCAAACTGGCTCACAGATAGAACCCACAGTGTAAAAGTAGCCGACTCTAAGTCAGACTGCCAACCAGTCACAAGTGGAGTCCCACAGGGTTCAATCCTGGGTCCTCTCCTGTTTGGTATCTACTTCTTTGAAGTCCAGGCCAACACAAAGGGACTCTGGCTGACAATGTTCACAGACGATTGCAAGTTGGTAGCCATTATTAACTCCCCAAGTGATGCTGACAACCTACAGAAAGGCCTCACTGAGACCAACGACTGCTGTCAGAACCATGGCCTTAAGCTCAATGCCAAAAAATGTGTCGTCATCCCCTTTGGGAAAAACCCAGTTCCCATGTATTACCACATCACAGAAGGCATTATAAGAGATCTGTGAACATAGGTTGACAGCAACCTCTCTTTTGACCACCACATTGCCACTGTGGTCAGAAAGCCCTTCTATGTGGCACATCTCATTACTAAGGGTTTTGCATCCAGGAGGAAAGAGGTCATTGTCTCCCTGTACTCTTCCCTCATTAGGCCAGTCATTGAGTACAATGCCCCATTTGGCATGCACCTCACTAGACACCTGCAGCAACTGGAGAGGCTGCAAAAATACCTCACAAAGAGGATCCTAGGCCTTAAACACTTGTCCTATTTGGACAGACTCAAAAAACTCCAGCTATTCTCTGTCTCATATCGCCTACCTAGAGGTGATCTCTGCTTGAATTGCAAAGCCATAACTGACCCAGCTCTGTTAGAAATGCTACATCTAAAGAAATCCCAATTCCTCTGCACCACATGCTCCAGAGACCTCAACCTCATTACCACAATCAACAGAACGTGCTGGAGGGACAGGTTCATAAGCCAGAGACTGCCGGGTGCATATCACGTGGTCAAAAGCTAATAATAGCGAATGACCACAACTTCGAAAACACCAGAACTCAAAGTTGTTATTGTGGGGTCGCACTACAGTGTAGATGGAGGTACTTGCCCTTTTCTCACTGTAGTGCGATTTCAGAGTTGGTACATATATTTAACTGGGGGTGTGGGGGGTGGAGCCCCATCAACTGCAACTTTGAGTTCCGGTGTTTTCGAAGTTGTGGTCATTCGCTATTATCAGCTTTCAACCACATGATACAGACCCGAGACTGCCCATGCTATGGAACAGACTTCCCATACATGTCAAACAGAACACCTCACTGGCCCTCTTCAAGAGAAATCTTGATGAGTGGATGGGAAATAGAGAATTCACCCCGGGGATCACTCCAGTGGCTGTTCTCGACAGAGGCACTGGGAACTAAGGTCGGGTGACACAATGCCAGGGTAATCCTATGGGCTAGGCTTGTAAAGGCTCCAGGGCCATTAGCCTAGTACACATCTATGAACCTATGTATTGATATTTGATTTCTGTCTAGTTCAGATAAGGAGATATTGAATATTATTTGTGTACTATTAATTGTATTATAATAATTTTCATATTCCCTAAATATCTCAACAATCAAGTGGCACAGACAAAACATCACATGAAAGCTCACAGCTGTATGAAGAAAAAGCTGCTGGCAATATGTGTGTCACTTGAATGACTACTGAGATAACATAAGCTCTTTATACAACATTGCATAAGTCATGTTTACTATGGTTATTGTGGCTTACAGTACAGTTTAAACCTAGAATTGAATGGATATAACCATTGTAAAGGTTCCTTTGTGTTGAACAATTTGCCAGTTGCAGTTTTCTAATAATACTTATGGCTGTAGAGATATGAGCATTTGTTTGAACTGTAAGAGAATAACTTAATTGTTTACAAAGGCTCAGGCCACGTCCACTGGGAGTTAAGAGTAGAAACTCAAAACAGCTCCATTAGAGAATGCATTCTTCCCTTTATATTCGAAAACATAAATTGTAAACTTTTGCTGGTAAATTGGAAACTTCTATCTGTTGCCATAGGACTAGCCTCCTCAAAATTCTGCTGAGAACTCCACATTCCCTCCATCAAATCCAGGGGCTTCCCCTGGGCTCGGATGAATGCCAAGGTTCTAAGGAACCAAAACCCAGAAAAGTGGCATCAGATGGCTGTGCAGACATTCAAAAGACCCTTACTGGGTATTAGAAGACCCCTTCCCATTTAGAGGCAAAGCCTAGAAACTGGTAAAGCTGTGACTGCTGTAGAATATCCCCCATAGAGAACATACATGTAAAGACTTGCAAACTACCATAATATACTTTTGTCAACAGGAAAAAAGAAGCACTACTGGATTATCTTCCCATGCATCAAGATCAAACAGCTATAAAAGGCATTCCAACAGGAGTAAGAAGACACTACAGACTGAATTTAAGAAATACATTGCATCCCTATGATATGCTACTTGTCATTGGGTCCCACATCTAGTAAATTGCTGCTGCTGGGGACAGGAACTCATACAACAAAGAAGATCTTGGGAAAGAGATACAGCAGAGAAAGTCATAGTTTCATGCCTTGTTGTGAGGATCATAACAAATGAGCTAGCTTCTGTGAAGCAGCAAATTAAGGACCCTTCACCACACCTGCATGCAATATAATAGTATATTGAAAACAAAGCAGTAAATGCCTAGCAGGCTATTGTCAGGGTGTGCTGTTGGTTGTTGTTGTAAAAAGAAGGTATGTGGTCACATAAAAAGTTATGATCATAAATCTTAATATAAGCAACTATTCATTGGGTAGCTGCTAAGTTTTAGTGTGCTTTTAAACAGTCCCGAGTCCTTTAATTTAATCTACCATTGTCAGATGATTTCCTTTAATAACTTAGACTGATATTCAACATCTGTACAGAAAGTCTCTGCTGTAGTAACAGCTCAAACCAATTAACCATCAGCCACAATCCTCTGAGCCTTTCCAAGCTCTTCACTGGCCAGAATTGTTCATCTACAGAGTCTGAGGACCCTGAGAAAATTTCAGACCAAGGTTGCTTGCTAGAGGAATTGTATTTGTCAGGTGAAGTGTTGAAATCTAGTCAATACCTTCTTCCCAGTGGGTCTTGTCTATTCCAACTGTAAAACTTATTATGGTCTCTCTGCTGCCTTGGGATGGGATCTGCCCCCACCTTTGAAGACTTCATAGGATTTGCTACTTTTGGTTCTGTAGGAAAGTGTACATTGTTTTTGCTCTCTCCAAGGAGGGGGGAATTCTGTCTTTTTCACTTTTAGATATAGTGCTTGTCCCATTTCCCCTTCTGATGCAGCACACCAACACCCCTGGGGGCCTTCTTGTTATGGGGGCTTTGTTCATCAACAATTGAAGTTGATCTGTGCTTTCTTAATTTACTATCTCCAATTCCATTTCACACTCAGACCAGTTACCATCTTCTGACCTCCTACAATTTTCTGTTGACTGGGATGCTGCAGTGTCCATAAATCAAAAGGCCTCCTGTGGGCTCTTCAAATCAGTTCTCTTCTGCCTTTTATGCACTACCAGCTCATCTGGATATACAAAGAAAGCAGACTAGCCCAGTTTGTTTATCTACTTTCTCAACACACTCATTTCTTTTCTTTTGTCAAACAACATCCCGGAGTAGTCAGCCAAAAGTAAAGTTTGCTTCTGTTCCACTCTACTCCGTTGTGTGCCTTGCTGTAGTTGTAGTGTATCAACTAATCTCTTACTCTTGCCAACTGCTATGTGACCAGCATATGCCTCTTATTGTAGCATGCCCATCCAACCTCCTTACTCAATGTATTCTCTTTATAGTCAAATTGAGGTACTTCGGCATACAGACCACCTTGACAAGCAAATACTCAAAGAATGATTGTAACTCACTGTCTGCCACTGACAATAGAATTCCTATGATATGTAGGTTAATTTTGAAAGATCTGTTTTCAAAATCATCCAGTTTTTCACCCTGGGCACCAAAGTTCCTTTTTAACAAAGCAATGTCCTGATCTACAGTACTGACTTTCATGTTAACAGACTGCTTTAATTCCTCTACATCTTTCTCTAATGATGAGACCTGTGCTTGTAGTTCAGTAGTAAAGAGTGGCAGGCCTTCATTTCTTTAACAATCACTGATAGCCACTCAATCAGGATCAACATGCATTCGTCAAGCAACACTTTTTTAAATCATTCCATTAACTCAGATTGGGTCTTACTGTGTTCATTTGATGTATCCATCACTCTCCTCTTTAGATTTGTTGTCAGGAATGGGCAGCGCAGTGGTGCAGCTGTTAATGTTGTCATCTCACAGCAAGAGGTTATCTGGTTCAATAATCATCCGGGGTGCCTTCTGTGCAGAGTTTGCATGTTCTCCCTGCATTTGCATGGGTTTCCTCTGGGTACTCCGGTTTCCTCCCACAATTCAAAGACATGAATCTGGAGCGTTTCTCCAAGGGCCTCTGCTGAAAATAAGCTCTGTCCTAGTTGGACTTTCCCGGTCAACAAAATGATAAATAAATAAAAAAATAAATAAACTCCATGATCAGGGACACTAATATTCCATTTTGTTTCCTGGGAAAATACAAGTGTATCTCAAATTTGTACTGTGTGAGTAACAGAAAAACACATGAATTTTATGGAATTTGGAATTTTAGGCCAGAGTACATTTTCCTGGTTAGCATGCATTTCCTGTCATAATACTGCCAATTGCTTGATTAAGTGTTCTGTACCTATCTGCCTGTCTGTCTATCTCTCTATCTATAGGCGCAGTAGCAAATTATGATGACCTATGGGAAATTACATTTAGGAATCCAGGCACAATTTCCAGAATTCACCTCCTGAAAATGGAATATATATTTTTTTGGTGGTGGGGGACATAAAGTATAGTCCTTGTCCATGACACTACACATAAAAATTTATGAAGTGTGATAATTACCTCTCAGATGGTGGTAGCACTCTGAACCTGACTCAAGACAATCCATTTCTGGTCCCTGTTCCCATAATGGCGGTCAGCATGGGTGCCTCTGCTCTAGGATGGGATGGGGAGGATTTACAAAGGTAGACTCTCCAATGCATATGGTCACAATCAGAGGGCAGTTTGCACATCAATGTTCTGATGATGAAGGCAGTCTTTCTTATACTACAATACTTCCAGGACAAGCTGCTGTAAGCTGTGATAGTAGTAATCCATGCCAGAAATATGGCAGCAACTTCTTGAAGACTAGTAGCATAAGCCTGACACTCTAGCCTAGGAAGTTATGCATATAAATGTACCACCCACCTTCTTCCTTCTCCTATAATCTGTAAAGAGGGGGAGTCTGTTCAAATACTTGCTGTTACATAAAGCTCAGATAATATTTCTACAAGAAACACATTTATTTAATAAAAATGTGCAGTAAATAAACTTTCATGGAAGAATTAAGAATTATTTGGTTTTAGCAGGTTCTGGCTTTTGAGCTAAAAGAAGAGACACCCTCTTTACATGGAAGAACTCACTAGTAATGCCTAAAGTAAAAGATACCTATGTTGATAAAAATGCAGTTAAGTATAATTGTTGTAACTGAGTGGAACAGAAAACTATATACACTGGTGAATTCTTATTGGATTCCAGGGGTTGGAGCTAAAGATGCAAAAAATTACTTAAACACCATAGCTTATTACATGAAAGGTGAAGTCATAATGGCTGGTGATTTTAATTGTATTTTATTAGACAAAGACTGCACTGCAGTTAGAAAGCTGAGAATCACATCTTCAGCCAAACAGTTAACGCATTTTGTAAATCTAATGAATTTAAAGGATATATATGAGCTAAGGAAAACAAACTCACTTCAATTCACCCATTATTCATATAGATATGGAACTAAAGCAAATAAGATAAAATATTTGTCTCAAACACAAACAAATATTGATAAAAATTTTGTCTCAAACAATCTTTTATCACAAATAAGATATGTTTCTATAGTTTTATGTCCATTATCAGACTATAATGCTATAATCTTTAATATTATTTAAAGAACTATCAATCTAATACAAACAGGAGATTACCAGTGCACATTATTAAAATAAAAGGATTCAAGGATTGGTATGTTAAAGAGATAAAAAATTTCCTAGAAATAAACATGAATGGCAAAGTAACTGACATTGTCTTGTGTGAATCACTAAAGGCTTACTTAAATGGAAAAGTTACAAGCTGGTATATTAGTAAAACAAGAGACTGGGACAAAGAATTGAATACAAATAAAATAGATACTCTAAAGATTAATCTAAAACCAAATGACACTATTTATCAGTTAGTCTGCACTTAAAAATTTAAGTACAAAAGATGTTGAAATTCTAACTCATAAAGTTTCAATAAATCTGGTTAAAACTTAAACTTCAAGCATATTCAGTAAACCCTTTAAGCTTGCATAAACTTGCTCTTAGATTAAAAGAAAATTAATAAACTAAATCATAAAAAAAAAATTATAACACATATAAATAATAAAAAAGAAAGTAGAATGGATATTAAAGGTATTCTTGAAGGCTTTAAAATATTTTATGAAACTTTAAATAACAATACAAATAACTTGCGGTGGTGGTGCTGTGGTAGAGTTGTCGCCTCACAGTAAGACGCTGTCCGGTTCGATTCTCAGCTACTGCGTCTTCTGTGTGGAGACATGCATGAATGGGCGTACCTTCGTTGAAGGTTGTGCATCAGGGCTGGTAACTCGGCACGTAAAAATCAACTACCAATCATTAGCGGACCGGAGTTCCACTGTGGCGACCGCTATCCAAGAAAAGCCGAAAGACACAAACAAATGAAGATAGTTGAAACTTTTCTAAGGGAAAATATAAATAATAAATTATATAACTAAAACCAAACAAATAACAATGATGGATATAGAATGGCTTCTTTATTTACTGTTAAGTGCTTTTCATTTGTCTCAAATAGCAAACTTCATCAGACAACAAGCAACAACTAAAACATTCCTTCTTATATACTTAAAATAGTGTCATTTCCTTTACAAACAGGAAGTGACATATAAAGTGCTTTTTTTAAAACATATGACTCATATAAAAATTGTTGCTAAAATACTGATAAAATATCTAATCATCTAAGCCAACATGCTCCATAAATCATTATATGCCTTACAAAAAGGCATAAAACAAGGCTGTCCATTATCATCTTTACTTTTTGCATTAGCTATAGAACCATTTGCTAATAGTATTAGATCCAATAAAAACATTAATGGTATCAAAAATAAAAGAAGATTTCAAACTAAAGATTCAACTCTTTACTGATGATATTTTACTAACAACAGGAAATATAGAAAATATATTAGAACATATAATTAGTTCTATGAGTCAATTTGAATAAAATCTCAAAGGTAAGATCTAATCATAATAAAACAAGTGCATTATTAATCCATACAAAATTTAAAAAAATCATAAAAATATTCTAATATTCTAACTTCAGTTAGAATAGCAATCAAATAAAATACATTGGTATAACCGTTATGTCTAATAGTAAAGAAAAGATACAAATAAACATTCAACAGGTTGCTGATAAAATTTTAAGTTTAGTCACATATTCTTCTTTACCATGGAAGAATGATTAATGGCTATTAAGATGGTAATTCTTCCTAAAATATTGTTTGTCTTACAATCTTTGGAACTATCTTCACCAAAAAAATTATGAAGAAGACAAACAATATTCTACTTTTTTTGGCAGCCTAATAAACCAAGAGTCTCCTTATTGACACAGAAAAGGTTGGGATAATGGTGGAATAGGATTCCCTGATATTCAATTGTATGCTACTTCAACAATTGAAAAAGTTACTGTATAACTTTGTGGATAAATTCTTCTTATGATTCAAAGATGGAAACAAATACATCAAGAAATATTATTAGTAAATAATAAATACATCACAACAAGACAAAAACAAATATTAATTAATAGTTTTTTCAGGTTATTAAAAGATTTTTGCGTAAATGGTATTACACGCTCTTCACAAATTCCCTGTTTAAATAATATAATTTCCTCTTTCCAAAAGTTCATATATTCTAATCATTGTATTGAAGACTTAATATTTCTATGTTCCCCACTGCATATGCAAATGACTGCTTAGAAACTCATAACTTCAACAAAATGCTAGTATTGAAACAACAAAGTAATTTAATTTATTGGCATCAATTCTTTAAATGGTACCTATAAATATATATATATATATATATATATATATATATATATATATATATATATATATATATATATATATATGGTTCTAGGTTATAACATCGACAGCACATAACATCGACAACAAATATCACCGACCACACACATCATCGACGGTATATATATAACCCCTATATATATATATATATATATATATATATATATATATATATATATATATATATATATATATATATATATATATATATATATATATACTGTTGAAAATTTAAGGTCCATATACAATCAAGATTCTGAAAATTGGTTAATTTTATGAATAATTAGAGACTTTGAGAACACAGAGACAAATAAGATATTAGCCTAGATAATAAATTGTTTCCCAAATTATTGAAATTCTTAATAAATATCAGTAATAA
>NC_056743.1:1783779465-1783871965 GCF_019279795.1 Protopterus annectens | reverse complement strand
GTCATCCCCTTTGGCAAAAACAAAGTGCCCAAAAATTCCCACATAGGTGGTAATCCATTAAGTACGGAAGAAGTAATTTGGGACCTGGGGACCCAAGTTGATATCAATCTCTCATTTGACAACCATGTGGCCAAAGTGGTTAGAAAAACATTTTATATTGGCCACCTAATCATGAAGGGATTCACATCTAGATCAGGGGAGGTCATCGTGCCTCTTTATTCATCCCTCATCAGGCCCATAATTGAGTAGAATGTCCCTTTTGGGATGTACCTTACCAGAAACCTGCAGCAACTGGAAAGACCCCAAAAGTACCTCACCAAGAGGATCAAAGGGCTCAAACAGATGCCATATGCTGCTCTGTTAATGAAACTCCAGCTCTATTCAGTGGCATACTGCCTGCTCAGAGGCAATCTGTGCCTGACGAATAAAGCCATGTCCAACCCGAAATTAATGGACATGCTGCACCTCAGAAAATCCAAATCCCATCGAGCCACGCACTCAAGAGACTTGAACCTCAGCACTGAAATAAATAGGACATGCTGGAGGGACAGATTCATAACCCAGAGGCTCCCTTCACTCTGGAATAAAATCCCAGTCCAGGTTAGGCAGAGTCCCTCATTAACTCTCTTCAAGAGGATTCTTGATGAGTGGATGGGGGATCGTAGGTTTACCCCGAGTATCACTTCCGTGTCACTGTTAGACAGAGGCACAGTATACTAACCTCAAAAAAGGGCATAGCAAAATTAATTTAAAATGGGTGGTGAAAGCCAAACACACTCTGACTAGGCTTATAAATGCCCTAGGGCAGATAGCCTAGTATGAACCTATGAACCTATGAACCTATGTATTACAAATGTATTAGAGCTGTATGTCATATAAGATGGTTTGTACAGACGTGTATTGAAGAGGTGTTTTACAAAGTGCTGCTTGAAATGCATCCACAGTGTACCCTACTGGAATAGATCCGGAATATACATACACTATTGTAACTATTTAAATGTATATATGTTAACAGGGGAAACTGGAATACAGGAGGTTAACCTGCAAAACTTCAGAAAAATATTTGAAATTTAATTACTTCATGGTTAGGCCATAAAAAAGATGTCTTTCACTTTCAGTGCAGCAAGGAGACACAATGTCTAAAACTAAGGAGCTTTCTGCATTGTCTTGAAAGTGTTTTACTGTTTTATGACTTCCACTATTTGCCAAAGATCTGAGAAAAAGCCCTTATCTTTGTATTTTCACTGGCAGATGCTAAATACTGCCAGATTCCAGCGGTGAGGGTTTTCACCTGGGATAAATTTGGATGACAAGAAATGATATCATTCTGCAAGCTATCCCAGCAGTAATATTTGAGATATTAACTTGAGAGGTCTCTGAGAGAGAAAGAGAGAGAGAGAGAGCATTCTGTAGTCTGTCTGGGACCTGACCAGAAGACTCATTCACCACACATTTGCCTTGCTCTGAGTAAGTAAGTCTAGGGAACAGTATAATTCTTTTCGATATAGCCAGGAATATAGCAAAGCTTAACATAGATATTTTTCTTTATCTGACACTGTCCTGCAATGTTGTTTTAAATATTTCCTGTGATTGTGAACTCTGATGTCACTGTAAATATATATTTAGTATTGTGTTGTTTTTTTATTATTTAATATTAAATATATTTAAACCATTTATTGTGGCTGATCTGTCTGCAGATATTTAAGTTCTGAGAGTACTTGCATATGTATTTGCTGACACTGTGGGCCACTCCTAATAGCCTTGCTCTTGGTCAGACTACCATTTGTATTGTTAGTAACATTAAACAGTAATATTGGACACCCATTGTTAAGGGCCTTAAAGTAGCTGATAAGGAGTGGCTGGTGGCAGTGATAACTACATTATAGCCTGAGCAAATGGGGCATAGCTAGTAAACATGTGCCAGCCTTTCCCTAGTGTGTGTGTGTGTGTGTGTGTGTGTGTGTGTGTGTGTGTGTGTGTGTGTGTGTGTGTGTGTGTGTGTGTGTGTGTGTGTGTGTGTGTGTGTGTGTGTGTGTGTGTGTGCAGGCGTCCATATGTGTGTCTGCGTGTCTGTGTGTGCGAATCAAACCTCAAAGTGTGTGTGTGAGTCAGCTACTTGAGCAGGGACATGAAGCACTGGTTGGCCAGAGAGGGTGGTGGAGGTCATGGCTTGGCCACTCAGCTGAGATCTCAGCTGTACAGCTGTGCCAGTGAGGAGTCTTATTGGAGATCTGGAGAAAAACGGAGAAACCAGCCCTGGACTGACTGTGGTCTCTGTGTGCTCTTAAGGGAAATTGCACTTGATGCAGAGAGCTGCATCTGGAAATACTGTGTGTGTACCTTGTCATCCTCCCAGTGTATGTTCTCTCACTGGTGCCATTGTTGAGGGTTAAGGTTCCTTGATTACTGGTTCAGTGGTGGGGCATCACATTTATTAGTTGGGGCAGTGGTGGGAAATCCACATATTGGGATTCAGTGGTGTGGATATTGAACTCCTGTAGCCTGTAAGCAGTGGTCACTAAAGAAGGTGTTGTACTCTCAAAAGCAGGAACACAGTGAACATTCAGAATTTCATATCGCAATAGTTCTATTTATTTTTTGTTAGCTTAGTAAGTCTGGGTGAGCAGGCAAGGATGTCAGCAGAGGAGTATGGCAAGCTGACAAGAAATCAGTTGGCTGAGATGTGCTAAGAGAAAGCATTGGTGCATGCCATCCTGACTAAAGCAGAAATGATTGCAGCCTTAGTCACAGCTGCATCACAGACCAACAACCAGGAGGACAACCAGAATGGCCTTGGGGATGTACAACTCTTAGAAAATGGACAGTTCAATTTTGCTTCAGAGGACTTAAAAATCTGTCTGGAGTTAAAGAGACTTGAACTGGAGGCCAAATGATTAGAACTAGAATAAGCAGAAAGACTGCAGTGTTTGGAGGCTGAAGCAAAGGAGAAACAGATGGCGTTAGAATGAGCAGAGAGACTGAGACGTCTGGAAGCTGAAGAAAATGAGAGGCAGAGACAACATGAAAAGGAGATGCTGACTCTTTTCCAGGGCCATGGGGTTAATGGGGAAGGGAGTAACTGGACCCCAGCAGCAACAAATGTTAGTAAATTGCTTCCACAATTTACAGAGGGTGATAATTTTGATAGCTTTATTCATATGTTTGAAAGGGTAGATATACAGTATAATTCTGATCAACGGCTCTGGGTACAGTTCCTCAACCCTTACTCCATGGTAAAGCTGTAACTGCTATTTCTAAATTGTCTGATATTGACTGTTTAAATTATAATACTGTTAAAAATTTTTATTAGAGTGTTTTAAGTTAACAATTGAAGCCTATAGAAATTTTTTTTGTGAGCATAGATGCAAGGCAGATGAAAGTGTTTGTGAATATATTGCTGAGTTAAGCACTTATTTTTATAGATGGGTAAGTTGGTGTCAGGTAACCACTTTTGAAGGGCTGGCAGACCTTTTGGTGTGGGAACAAGCCCTTAGCACATTGCCAGAGGACATGAGAATCTGGTTGGCAGATAGGCAATGCAATACGGCAGATGAGTTGGGGAAAGAGGGCGACCTATACCTAGCAAGCAGGGCATCAATGCACAGGAAACGGATACCCAGTGCTGCAGATGGGTTTAAGGTAACCCATGGCAGGCAGCCTAATACGCCCCAACAGAGTCTGCTAGTAGCAGGGAAAGCCAATAGTTCAGGTACATGGCCAGGACCAAGGGTTAAATGTTTTAAATGTTACCAGTGGGGCCATGTAGCATATATATGTCTACAGAGGCAATGTGGGAAACAAAAGGTGTGAGTTCCAGTAAGTAGGAATGACAGAATGAAGCAGTAAGTTGTCTGGAGACAACAAGGGTATCAAACTACCACAAGAGGTTATATCCTGTCTTAGTAGATGGGAAACAGGCCATTGCTAATAGAGGCACAGCCTATGACCTAACCACTGTGAAGCCTACAATGGTTAAAGATGTGCACTACTTGCTTAGACAGTCTACTCCAGTTGGAGCTTTAGGAGGGAGCCTATTCCAAATACCTTTGTCTAGGGTTCACCTTGACTGGGAGGTTGGAAAAGGAAGCAAGCAAGTACGTGTGTTTGAGGATATCCATGCAGATGTCCTGATAGGGAATGATTTTGATAATGCAGTACCTTGTGTGCATGCAGTTAGATGCAGTTAGGTTTGAAGACAAGCATGCGGGCCTGGTAGCCTGGGGGGACCCAGACAGGCCACTGACTTGAAGCCAGGACTGATGTGGTGGTTGCTTCAGACAGAGAGCTACCCTGTAGCAGTGGGACTGAGGGCAAGCCACAGCTGCTGTTGGGTACTGATGTTCCCTCAGACAGAGTGACTGTAAGGGAAGAGGTGAGTAGTAGTACCCAGGATGACGGTGAGGCACCACTGTCAGAGAATACCAGACTTCCTGTAGAAGGGGAGTTGGCAAGGGTTGCAAAGATAGAGTTTTGACAGGCTCAGCTCTCAGACCCTATATTACAAGGCCTGAGGGAGGTAGCCAGTGAGGCACATGGTTGTCAAGGAAAAGATTTATCTGTATACTGGAACAAAGGCTTACTGTATAGAGAGTGGGCTCCTGAGGAAGGACAAGAGGGTGAGAGAATACAGCAGTTGGTAGTGCCCAGAACCTAATATCTGGCACTTCTAACCATAGTCCATGACATTCCCTTTGCAGGCCAATGGGCATAAAGTGTACAAAAGACATATTATGCAGAATTTTATTGGCCTTGGATTTCCAGAGATATAACAGGGTACTGCAGGACCTGTAAGCAGTGCCAAAAGGTAGGCAAGACAGGAGGCAAGGTCAAGGCTCCTTTGATGCCTTTGCCTATGATTGAGGAGCTATTTCAGAGGGTAGCTATAAATATTGTAGGGCCTCTGAGTACCCCAAGTTCCACGGGGAAGAAGTATATTCGAGCGGGAGTAGATTATGCTACCAGATACCCTGAGGCAGTGGCTCTGTCCTCCATTCAGGCAGAAAAGGTGTCAAATGCTTTGTTTGAAATTTTCAACAGGGTAGGTTTCCAAAAGAAATACTGACTGACAGAGGTGGCCATTTCATGTCAGACTTACTGTCTTGTCTGTGGAAGCTCTGTGGGGAGAAGCACCTAATGACTACCCCCCTACCATCCCCAGACTAGTGGTCTGGTAGAGAGGTTAACTCTACTCTAAAGTCCATGCTACAGTCATTTGCAACCCAGTTTAAGAGGGTGTGGGACAAATATTTGCACCTTCTGTTGCTTTCTTACAGGGTGGTACCCCAGGAATCCACAGGTTTTTCACCATTTGAATTGCTGTGCTGGCACAGGGTGAAGGGACCTCTAGATCTGAGTCATGATGAGTGGGAGGATGAGTGTGAATCCCACAAGGAGTCTGTTATGGCATATGTCATAACCCTCAGGAGAAGGCTCAGGGAACTCATGGGCTTGGCCCAGGAGAACCTGGAAGAAGCCCAACAGCAGAAAAAGGTCTAGTATTACATGAATGCTCAATCTAGAGAGTATGCTGTGGGTCAGCAGGTTGTGGTTCTCATTCCAGTCAGACACAACAAGATGCAGGCAGCCTGGGAGGGGACCTTTCAAAGTGGTAAAAAAGGTCAGTGATGTTAACTACATGGTAGAACTGCTAGGCAGGAGGCAGGGGCACAAATTGTACCATGTTAGCATGATGAAACCTTACCATGATGGGGAGGCCCTTGTGTTAAGTATTTGTAGTGGATGGCAGGAGGAGTCTGAGGGGGATCCGGTGACTGATCTCCTCAGTGATGTTCGGACTGACACCTCAGTGGAAGGGATAGAATTATCCCAGCAGCTATTCCCTACTCAGGTTTGAGAAATCCGAGCAGTAACAGGAGTCTGGGGGCATGTTCACTGGGAAACCAGGGTGTACCCACCTGGTGCAGTACCATGTGGATATAGGACCCCAAAGGCCTATTAAGCAGGCCCCTTATAGGGTGCCTCAGAGAGTCAAACAGACTCTTAGGGAGGAGATACAGGAAATGTTGTAACTGGGGGTAATCCAGGAGTCCAGCAGTCCCTGGCCCTCCCCACTGGTACAGGTACCAAAGAAGGATGGCAGCACCAGGTTCAGTGTGGACTATAGGAAATTAAATAGTCACACAGAGTCAAATGCTTACCCAATGCTTAGGACAGATAAAGCCCTAGAGCAGTTGGGAGTGGCTAAGTATCTTACCACTATTGATCTTATCATGGCTACTGGCAGGTGCCCTTGACTCCCAGCACTAGAGAGAGGTCAGCCTTTGTGACTCCTTTCAGCTTGTATGAGTTCATGAGTATGCCTTTGGGGTGAAAAATGCCCCAGCAACTTTACAGAGGTTGGTATATTGTATCCTAACAAGAACAGGAGATTTTTCCCTTGCTTGCCCTGAAGATATTGCCATCTACAGCCATTCCTAGCTAGAGCACCTTCAGCATGTCAGGTAGCTGCTGGCTACAGAGGGCAGGATCGACTATTAAGCCCAGTTAATATCAGGTGGGTGTGGCAGAAGTCTTCTACCTGGTACATAGAGTGGGGTGTGGTAAGATAGGCCAGAACTGGCCAAAGTGGAAGCAATTTAGGCATGGCCTTCCCTTGTTACTAAATAACAGGTGAGGGTATTATTAGGGACAGCAGGGTACTACAGAAAGTTTGTCCACAGTTATAGTACCATAGCTGCTCCCCTCATAGACCTGACAAGGAAAAACAGGCCAGATAAGGTAGTGTGGATGCCAGCATGTGAGAAGGCATTCCAGAACTTAAAAGAGCTTTGGGAGGGCCCCCTGTGTTAGCCAATCCAGATTACAGCAAATAATTAGTTCTGCAGGTGGATTCTTCAAACCATGGAGTGGGGGCTGTACTCAGCTAGGCTTTATCAGAAGGAGAAGAGTACCCAGTGGAACATCTCAGCTGTAGGCTTCAACCCAGGGAGGAATTCTATATAGCTGTAGAAAAGGAATGTCTAGCCATAGTGTGGGCACTGCAGAAAAGCCAGCCTTATCTGTATGGAAGGAAATTTACTGTAGTTACAGACTACAGTCCCTTAACATGGCTTCATTAAGCCAGCCATCAAAATGCTAAGGTACTAAGGTAGAGCCTAGGGTTGCAAGCATATGATATGACAATGCAGCACTGCAGTGGGGTTAGCAATGCCAATGCAGATGTGTTTTCAAGACAGGGAATGGGGTAAAGTATTCTCAAATAAGCTCATCCCTCTTAAGCAATATTTCTCAAGGGTCACTTGAAAAACTAACTTGAGGGGGGAAGAAATGTCATAAAAGTAGATACTGCCAGCCAAGCTATGTGGAATTTTGTAAATAATGATATGTCATTTGTGAATATCAACAATTCTTATAAGATGTTTGTGTTACAAATCTATTAGACCTGTATGTCATATAACATGGTTTGTACAGACGTGTGCGCTGAAGAGGTATTTTACAAAGTGCTGTTTGAAATGTTTCCACACTGTATCATACTGGAATAGAACCTGAATGTACATACATAATTGTAACTGTTTAAATGTATATATTTTAACAGGGGAAACTGGAATACAGGAGGTTAACTTGCAAAACTTCAGAAAGATAGCTGAAATTAAATTACTTCATGACTAGGCCATAAAAAGATGTCTTTCAGTTTCTGTGCAGCAAGGAGACACAATATCTAAAATTAAGGAGCTTTTTGTATTGTCTTGGAAGTGTTTTATTGTTTTATGACTTCCACCATTTGCCAAAGATCTGAGGAATAGCCCTTGTCTATGTAGTTTCTCAGGTAGGTGCCAGATTCCACCAGTGGAGGTTTTCACCTGGGACATTGTCAGATGACAAGAAATGATGTCATTCTGCAAGCTATCTTAGCAGTCATATCTGAGACATTAATTTGAAAGGTCTCTGAGATAGAGAGAGAGAGAGAAAGAGAGAGACAGACAGACAGCATTCTGTAGTCTGTCTGAGACCTGACCAGGAGACTCATTCAACACACATTTGCCTTGTTCTGAGTAAGTAAGTCTAGGGAACAGTATAATTATCTTAGATATAGTCAGGAATATACCAAAGCTTACTTAGATATATTTTTTCTTTGTTTATTTGAGACTGTCCTGCAATGTTGTTTTAAATATTTCCTGTGATTTTGAACTCTGATGTCACTGTAAATATATATTTAGTATTGTCTTATCCTTTTATTATTTATTATTAAATATATTTAAACCTTTCATTGTGGCTGATCTGTCTACAGATATTTAAGTTCTAAGAATACTTGCCTATTTATTTGGTGACACTGTGGATCACTCCTAATAGCCTTGATCTTGGCCAAATTGCCATTTGTATTGATGGCAACATTACACAGTAAGATTGGACACCCTTTGTTAAGCTCCTTAAAGAAGCTAGTAAGGAGAGGGTGGTGGCAATGATAACTACCTTATAGTCTGGGCAAAAGAGGGCATAGCTAATAAACCTATACCAGCCTTTCCCAGGTGAGTGTGTGTGTGTGTGTGTGTGTGTGTGTGTGTGTGTGTGTGTGTGTGTGTGTGTGTGTGTGTGTGTGTGTGTGTGTGTGTGTGTGTGTGTGTGTGTGAGCTACCTGGGCAGGGACATAAAGCATTGGTTAGATAGAGAGGGTGCTGGAGGTCTTGGCTTGGCCACTCAGGTGAGATCTCAACTCTATAGCTGTGCCAGTGGGGAGTCTTATTGGGAATCTGTAGAAAGAGGGGAAACTAGCCCTGGACTGATTGTAGTCTCTGTGTGCTCTTAAGGGAAATTGCACTTAATGCAAAGAGCTGCATCTGACAATACTGTGTATGTGCATTGTCATCCAGCAGTGTACGTCCCCCAGTGGTGCCAGTGGCAAGGACTGAGGCTCCTTGATTACTGGTTCAGTGGTGGGGCATCACAGTAGCAAAGTGCAAAACACAAGACAGAAGAATTAAAAACTAATTTTTCTCAAAAGCAAGCAAATACCTTTCACTAACAGAAGAAACCCATCGATGCTGAGATGTTTTAATGCTATAAATAGGGAGCCCACTCTCTATTTGTTTAACTCTTTCGGTTCTGCCTAATTTTAGAATCGTTGTAAAATGTAAAGGAGGGGAGTAATGCAGTATAAATTACTTCTAGCAATAAAAAAAGAAAGTGTTACTAAATTAGTCCTCATAATTACCATTACAGTATGTGTAATAAGCCATATTTACTTGAGCACTCAACTAAGAATTTTTTACATTACTTTTCTGCATCATTATTGTTTTTGAACTGCATTCTCCTAAGGTCAGCAATGATGCAGACTACACTTATTTTCTATAGTCAGGTTGCAAGTGGGGGGGGGGTAAACTGTGTATCTCAGGTGATATCTTTCCTATTGGTTGTTGCTTGGAGTGCAGTGACATCACTGTGAGCTCACACAGCCCTCCCTTCAGCCTATGATATATGATTAGCTGCACTCTCTCTCTCTTCTTGAGTGGTACTGGTTTGCGAGACAGTTGGCACTCACTTTGGTGACAGTAGTTTGCTGAAAGTAGTGTTCTTGAAAGAAATACTTTCGAAATTTTAAAAAGAAAAAAAACTTTCTCTGTACAAGACAGAAGTTTTCAGGAGTCTGTGCTCCATGTACTACTTATTTAACCATCTTTGAGGTCACTACACCTTAAGGGAAAAAGGATAATTTTCTCTATTTGATGCAGCCATAGAGTAGTAGTACTGTAATCCACAGACATACTCACATATGTACACCTAGCAAAACATACACACACACACACACACACACACACACACACACACACACACACACACACACACACACATGCAAGCATACACAAACAATTTTCAGCCAAGATGACCACTTTCACTAAATTTATTTTTCATAAAGAGACTAGATGACTAATTTTGACAAAACAAAAAATAACACTGGCACACCTGTATGGGTAACCTTACCTGCAGCTTCTGCTAAGGAGTAGTCACAGAGATTCATAGGTCGAGAGGTACGAACATCAAGCATGAGGTATGTCGATCTTCTAGAAACTTAACCGAATGGTTCTTGTCATTTGTAAAATCATCTAGCGATTTCATTAAAATAGATTCATTATATTTGTGGTAGTGATAACTTGAGCTATACTCTAGGTAAGCACTATGCCACAAACTACACTTTAGTCACAAGTTACTACCTTCGTGGAGTGTGTTCCATACACTGTACTTTAAAAAGAATTTGATCTAAAAGTGCCTTGAAGGTCAAACAGAGATATCATGTCAGCCAGCTTGAATTCCCTCTTTCTTTTGTAGTCCTGCTATATTTTTTTTGTTAGAAATATTTGAACTTTTTCTAGTTTTACTAGAAGTTTCAATAAGTAATTACAAAAAAGTGGTACTGTACTCTACAATTGGCCAAATGCATGTGGACCACCCTAATATTCCTTTAATTATTAGATCTGCCATCCCAAATTCCTCTATAACTACTGCAAATACATTTAGTTCAAATCTCATTTTTTTTCCTTTTTTTCTTTTCTTTTCTTTCTTTTGTTATCCAAAAAGAATAAAGCTAGTGCTTAGCCAAATCCCAGTTCAGCAAAGAAATAAATCAGCAAACCAAAAACGTCACTGGGAACTGCTGCTGTACAAATACTGTAAAATGTTTATTTGAAACACAAAACAAACCAAAAAGTATCAAAGTGAGCGCTAAGCCCTTCTTCAGACAAAGTGCTTCTCACAAACATCACATTTTAAAGTAAACATACACCAATCACTCTTCAGTGAAAAAACCCCACCCTGTTTTGATTGTTAGCTGAAACTAACAAGTCATCATTAAAAACACATTGCCACTACTCTTACTTAATAAAAAGTACCTACACTTTTTAAGTGTTGGCTTCAGAGGCACCATATCATTCAGCCCAGGTTGAATATGGGCTGTTAAATCTAAAATCCACTTTGATTCTATGGTTTCTGTCTTTAACCTAATATCACCCCCTCTCTTATTAATGAATACATTGGCTATCACCCTAAATTTGAATCTATGTGTAGGCTTATCCTTTACATGATTATATAGTGCATTGTGCTCATCACAGTTCCTAATTGACGAAATGTGCTGTAGTATCCTGACCTTAAACATATTGTTGGTTTTACCAACATAATATCCTGAGCATGACGTGCAATCAGCCAAATACACCACATTAATGGTCCTACAGGTAGCTCTCCCTCTAAAATGGAAACTCTTCCCTGTGGAAGGATGTACACACACTGTCTCCCTATTAATATGATCACAAGCCTTACAGCCCCCACATGGGACAGTACCCAGCGACCTAGGTAGGCATGTGACCTCATTGTTTCCCCTATCGTGACAGAGTATATCCTTCAGGTTCTTATTTCTCTTATAACTAAATTGTGGAAAGTCCCCTACTATATGATGGTGTTTGGAGAGACATTTATACTCCAGTGTCTTCAGGAAGGCTGTGTGGAGTTCCTGAGTTTGAGAGGGTGGCCTGTAACATGCTACAAACTGTAGAGCAGTTTTGCCTATGGTTAATTGCACCTGAATGGTCTCTGATGCTTCGTGAGTTGCCACCAGCCTGGAGGTGTGGGTATCCTTGATGAATATGGATACACCCCCTCCTTTTGTGGTACGGTCTGGATTTTGGGGCCGGAACGCATGATATGAGGTAAAATCTGATAGTGCTGGGGTGCTCTCAGGAGCCTTGAACCAGGTTTCAGTCACAGCACAGACATTGATGTTCTCCATACTGAGGAGGGCTCCGAGGGCGTGCATCTTGAGATTTAGACTTCTGGCATTGAGCAGCATTACCCCTAGTTTTTTTCCATTATTGTTTTCTAGGGCGGTGGGTTTAGAATTTGAGGCTTGTCTAAAAAAGGCACTATGGGGGTGGCAAGAGCCTTTGCCAATATCCGGAAACCCAGGGGTGACAGGTGCAAGCTGTCCCTTACGAAGCAGCGTGGCTTGTCAAGCATGTCATTCCAGGCAGACAGACATTGGATCCTCTTAGAATGACACCAGAAATTTAGCCAATTATTAAAACTGATCATTTTGTCTCTGTATTGTGGCATCATTCTTGGTGAAGGTAGGATACTGCTCAGGGTCAGGGTCATAACAGCCTGGGCTACATAATCTGAGAGCTCCTTTATGTCTCTTTTCATGTAGTCCAGGGAGGTACGTCTCAGGTCATTCACACCGGCATGGACAATGACTGAGTCATACTTGTACTTGTTGTGGAGTGATCTGAGTGCTTGTGTTATGTGGCGGATTCTAGCGCCCGACAGGCAGCTTACTGTGACCCTCTCCTTGTTCAGTCTGGTGAGTGGGACGTCAGTGTGTCTGACTATGGAGTCACCTATGACAAGTGTGTCTGGTATTGTGTTTGGCCTTAAGGGCTGTGACTGATTTGCACACTGACTTTGTGATCTATGTGTTGCTTGTGTTATGTCATGAGGTGGCAGTTGTTTGGGTGACTGCTTTGGAGGCCTCTGCTGTTTTGGTAGATTTTGATCAGTGCCTCCGAGTATGTCTTTGTGTGTTTATGTGTTTGATTTGTAGTTGTGATAGTTCTATGTGAGACTGGGTTTATGGTGTGTGTGGTTACCTTCTCCTCCTGTCTGGTTTTGCCAGTCCTGAGTTGAGAGAGCTCAGCCTCCAGTTTGGCTATATAGTTGCATCTCTCGCATGTATTTGTGTTTTGTGGGAGGAGGAGAGGGTTGTTCTGTACATGAGGCAATTGTAACATTGCCTCAATATTCCCAGATTCACCAGCTGAGCAGGAGAGGACGCTAGCAACTGTCCCTTTGACATGCTAGAAGAAATGAAAAAGTTTGCTGTGTAACTGAGTCAGAAAGGACCTATAGGGAAGTGGGTACTCAAGGGGTTTTAAGCTAGTGAAGTACTTTGTATAATATAGAAGTGCTTTACCTGACTAAAAATGCTTTAGGAACAAGTGCTGAGCTTTACAGATAGAGAATAGGCTGTTTAGATTACAAGTAGAGCAGTTCTAAGGGAAAAAATGAAGAGCAGACTTTACGGAGCCAGAAATAGTTTAACCTTGTTTAACCGGCGCTGCCCGATGGTGCTCTAGTGGCAATGCAGAAAAGGCAATAAGTCAGTAGTACAGGCTAGCACACTTTAGTGGGCAGCCAAACAATTACATTAAACAGCAAATAAACACTTTTCGACTTGAATTAGACTAATTTCGACTAAAATGTACTTTTAAGTGCAGATAATAAAAAATGCAGTAAATAACTATGAAAACAGTTAAAGCTTGCTCTAGGTAAGCAGTAGAAGGTAAAACAAATATAAAAAGCAGCAGGATACTTAATCAGGAAAGCAGTCACTTTTATTCAGTTCTCTGTAGCCAGGAAGACTCAACAGGACCACGTGGAGCTGTGTCTGAGCAATATGGCTTCAAAAAAAATGCCAGAGGCAGATTTTAACCAGGGAACTTCAAAAGAGCTAGAAGTGGTCCAAAATGACCAATTACTACAGCTTCTTGTGCTGAGGTCACTTCCCTCAAGGACAGGTAGGCTATTCAAGGCTCCCCACTCCCACTGGTGAGCTAAGAAACTTCCTTCTATCCAAGTAAGGCAATGGACAACACAGGAACTACAAAACAGCACAGGAAACAGCAAGGCCTGTAAACTGGTCTAAATAGTTTAGGAGAGGCAGGAAAATAAGGAATATTTTTTTGGTATTTTTGTTTTTAAATAGAAACAGACAGAAATGCAGAAAAGGTAATAAGTCAGTAGTACAGGCTAGCACACTTTAGTGGGCAGCCAAACAATTAAATTAAACAGCAAACAAACACTTTTCGACTTGAATTAGACTAATTTCGACTAAAATGTACTTTTAAATGCAGATAATAAAAAATGCAGTAAATAACTATGAAAACAGTTAAAGCTTGCTCTAGGTAAGCAGTAGAAGGTAAAACAAATATAAAAAAACAGCAGGATACTTAATCAGGAAAGCAGTCACTTTTTTCAGTTCTCTGTAGCCAGGAAGACTCAACAGGACCACGTGGAGCTGTGTCTGAGCAATATGGCTTCAAAAAATGCCAGAGGCAGATTTTAACCAGGGAACTTCAAAAGAGCTAGAAATGGTCCAAAATGACCAATTACTACAGCTTCTTGTACTGAGGTCACTTCCTTCAAGGACAGTTAAGCTATTCAAGGCTCCCCACTCCCACTGGTGAGCTAAGAAACTTCCTTCTATCCAAGTAAGGCAATGGACAACACAGGAACTACAACACAGCCCAGGATACAGCAAGGCCTGTAAACTGGTCTAACTAGTTTAGGAGAGGCAGGAAAACAAGGAATATTTTTTTGTTTTTTTGTTTTTTAAATAGAAACACACAGAAATGCAGAAAAGGCAATAAGTCAGTAGTACAGGCTAGCACACTTTAGTGGGCAGCCAAACAATTAAATTAAACAGCAAACAAACATTTTTCGACTTGAATTAGACTAATTTCAACTAAAATGTACTTTTAAGTGCAGATAATAAAAAATGCAGTAAATAACTATGAAAACAGTTAAAGCTTGCTCTAGGTAAGCAGTAGAATGTAAAATAAATATAAAAAACAGCAGGATACTTAATCAGGAAAGCAGTCGCTTTTTACAGTTCTCTTTAGCCAGGAAGACTCAACAGGACCACGTGGAGCTGTGTCTGAGCAATATGACTTCAAAAATATGCCAGAGGCAGATTTTAACCAGGGAACTTCAAAAGAGCTAGAAATGGTCCAAAATGATCAATTATTACAGCTTCTTGTGCTGAGGTCACTTCCCTCAAGGACAGGTAGGCTATTCAAGGCTATGGGTCTACATGCTACAACAAAACAAAAATACACATTTTTTTTATATTTTTGCAGTTGGGCAAGCCCTCCTGCACCCCCCATGTGTGTGTGGGGGGGCTGTGTCCTCCACATCCCCTGCAAATTATATATGCCACCTGCGAGATTGCACTACATTGAGGAAAACAGTACATTTTTTTGATCCTCACTATACTGCAATCTCCATTCAGAAGCTCTGAGCGGTCTGAGATATGCACAGTAGGTATTTCATTGATCCTGATTTCATCAGAGACCAGTTGACATAATGGTTAAGGTCTTTGCCTCCCATACACAGGGTGCAAGGTTCAATCCTGACCTTTGACCAATGCATGTTTGGAGCTTGCATGATCACCTTGTGTTTCTGTGGGGTTCCTCCCACCTCCAAAAAACATGCCAAGTGTTTCCATCTCAAAGTCACTAATGAATGGAGCCCCATAGGGGGAAGAGTTGTACAGACCATCCGCTTTGGGCATCTGCTGTCATGCACAGTATTCTCAAAATAGGTGATTTGGTCATGTTAACTATTGTTGCCAACATGGGCACAGGCTATGATAAGTGAGTTGAGTCCCTGACCTATGCCAGGGACCCATGCAAACAATGGTGGGAGGGGTGCATGGGCAGTGTGTGTGCCTGTCATAATGTGCCAACAAGCTGGTGGCTAGCTGGAAGGAACCAATCAACCTTCCAAAAATGAACTGCAAATTGTTACACTTAATGTAGGTTCACTGACAGGACACAGCTTGGAAGTGGATGGCATGATGATACAGGAGGTTGGACATTCTATGTATCCAGGGCAGTGGCAGCAAAGCTTGAGCCACTTGGAAACCAGAGTCTACCGCTCAGGAGGGAGACAGGTTATAAATGGTGTGGGAATTGTGACGAGAGAAAGGCCTTCAGGAGGATATCATCAGAATTAGTGATAGACTCATGACAATGAGACTCCCTATGCCCCACAGTAGAGTTGTGATAGCGAGGAGAAGAGTGCATTCAGACAGCAGTTGCAGGACTTACTAAATCAATCAGGACAACATGAATCTTTGGCAAAGTGAAGGATTGGTGATGTTTGGTTCTGAAGTACTTGTCTTGTTGGCTTAAATTTCGATAAAGTGTAAATTCAATAATTCAAAAGAGACCCATATATATATATATATATATATATATATATATATATATATATATATATATATATCTACATACACACATATATATGGATTCACTTCATAACACTGAAAACTCAAAACACTGAAAATGAGAAAACTTCACAATATAGAAGACCAAAACACTCAAACTTCAAAACACTGAAGACTCAAAACACTGAAACTCAAAACACTGAAAACACATATCATGCATATACTGAGTTTAAACAACATAAATCATAGTGCCCCCCACACCCCCTGCTACTTAAATATATCAACTGCAAGATTGCACTTAGTATAGTGAAGTGCAATCTTGGAGGTGATATATATAAGTAGCAGGGGGTGTGGGGGGCACAACCCCCCACATGGGGGGTGCAGGGGTGCTTGCCCCCTTGCTTACAGTTGGTGGAAGGTGCTATGATTTATGTTGTTTAAACTCAGTATATGTATGATATGTGTTTTCAGTGTTTTGAGGTTTCAAGATTTTGAAGTTTCAGTGTTTTGGTTTCAGTGTTTTGAGTTTCAGTGTTTTGAGCTTTCAGTGTTATGAAGTGAATCCATATATATATATATATATATATATATATATATATATATATATATATATATATATATATATTTATATATATACACACACATAGACACACACACACACACACACACACACACACACACACACACACACACACACACACACACACACACACACACACACACACACATAAATATATATGTCATTATTTATGTCTGTGGTTTTGCTTAGCTGTTAAGCACTATAATAAATCTGAATTTGAATGATGACCCCCGGATGCCTACCTGAATATAAAAATCAAACATTCCCATGAGTATCTGCTCCTCCATGCCCAGGTCAGTCATTCCCTGCTCTGGACTCTCCCACTGGTCTCACCTCAGCCCCCAGCTATTCACCAAATTCAGACCTACAGCAGTGGAGCACTTATGTCTGCAGGTAGCTAAAGTGTTTCCATACTTGGACAGCTGGCTTCCTCCTGTCCTTTCTATAAATCAGCTTTTACTGTGGAGGGAGGCTCTAATTAATGTATGTTAGTCCCTGATGATGATTTTGAATAGTCCGCACAGTGCTGACATTTATAAACTGTAACTTGGCCACTCAGTCACAGAGCATGACTTCCCAAAGACAGGGCTCAGGCACTTCAATCCAGGGTGGCTGTTCTTCTTCTATAACACTTTTGTTTGTCTTAAGATGTTAGGTGTCATGGCAGTGGTCATTCTTATGGTTCTTCATGCCAGATATTAGATTGAATTGCTTCTGCTGACATGTCAGGTCCAATTGTTGCAGAATGCAGACCTTATGAAGTGTGACATCTATATATTCGATACTTGAAAATGACATCTGTTGTGACAGATGGATGCTACCGATCTATCTTCCTTTCATTTTCTTCATGAATGGCAATAGTCACTACAAATATGCTTATTTGGGATGCACTGTATTACAATGCTCAGATGGTGAAGAGTGTGGGATGTCAGCAAAACTCTCACTACATATCAACATCCTGGACATGAAAGGAGTCCTAACTCTTCAGACTTTCTAAAATACTTTTCTTCCAGAGTTATGACTATGCAGATGATAATATGGCAATTGTATGTTACATCAACATGCAAGGGGGAACTCGCTCGTACCCCTTGTATCAGAAAACTGTGCTGGCAGAGAAATGGGTAGATCATCTGGTGCCTCGAATGCAAAGTTGAAGACCAAAAACAAAGGTCTTCAATATTTTAGCACAGCAACAACAGCGATTGCAGGTGGGGAACATGTGCAGTGTCAGCACTGCAGTATTCATCATTTAAGAAGCAGCAGGCGATATAGCTTCTTCTTAAATGAATGCACTTAGAAGCTTAGTGTGTCAGTAACCGTAGAAACATAATATTACTGCTACAGTTACTGACACACTAAGCTACTAAATGCATTTGTTTGTTTTAAGAAGCCATAATGTCACCACACCTTATTTTATGAATGCTGGTACTGCAAACATGCCCCATCAGCAGGTGTCAATTATCTCCTCTAATGGCTTGCACTTGGGGCAACTGACAACTTTGTCCCAACCTTGTGTATGATAGTGCTGGAGTGAGTCATGTTCACCAATTTCTAGTCACAGTTCACATTCCTGAGGATCCAGTTGTATGGCAGAGAAACTGAGCAGATTTTTCTTGTTGCCCTATGAGTAGTCCCTCAGATTCTTAGAGAGACAAGGATCTCTTTCAAAAATTGAGTAGGCCTTGTTGTGACCTTTATGCATCTCTCACCATCACCAAATGCAAGGACTTCCTTTCCCTTATCTAATCACTGGAATGACTTCCAAATGATATTGTAACCTACAGGTGGACAACTGGATGCCTCTGCATTTTTCCGCTGTTTCCTCTGATGATAAAGTTTGCAAAGAAGGCAATATTGTTCAAGGACAAAGTCATCTTCATTGCACCTTACTAGCCCTGTGAGATTTGTCTTCCTTCTCTTCTGTCTTATCAGCTGGAGCAGTCCCTCTAGTTGAGACCAGTGAAAAACCTATTCTGTATCATCCATCATGTATGTCTAAACCAGACATGTATTCCCTGCAGTCTACTATCTGATTTCTTCATTTCCAGGAGTTGGTCCCAAAAAAAAAAACATTGCTAGAAAAGATTTCTGGTACAAGAGGACACATTATTCAGTTTGGACTGAGTCAAAAGGATTAGATCCCCTTTTTTCTCCTACTACTTAGTAGTTAGTTTCTTCATCCTTATTAAAGTGTACATGGTTGCTATTTCAAATTTTCACCACAGTGAAGGTGATCTATATTCAGCATCTGTAAACATTTCTAAGACCTGTATTAAAAAGGAACTTTCCCTCAGATGCTTTTATTACCCGACCCAATGCTTTTTAAGATTTGAGTTTTTGTTGGGTTTTTGTCTTAGAAAAGTTGACTAATGCCTCCTTTGAACCAACAACTACATTTAAATTAACATTTCTGTCATGGAAAACACTTTTTCTTGATGGCTAATACTTTTGCCAGAAGAGTTTGTGAATTGCAAGCTATCTCAGCAGATTCTTTTTATTTAATTTTCTGCAAGGACAGTCTCATTTAGAATAATTCCATCCTTCATGCCAAAGGTAGTTCCTGAATTTAATTAAACCAGATTATTCCTGTACCTGTTTTTTTTTATCATTTCTCAAACCATGGGAGTACATTGCACTGAGTGGATGTCCATACAGAATTAAGGTGTTACTTAGAAGGAATTCATTCCTTTAGAAAGGACCTTAATTGTTTGTTTCCTTTAATTCTAAAACTATGGGACACAAAATTAAAAAAATTACCTTTGCCAAATCTCATTCCCACTGCATATTTTTTTGTTATGTTTCAAATAACAGACCCTCATCTGTACTTCCTTAAACATATCCAGCTAGAGCTATGGCTTTCTCTGCAGTTTTTATTCAAAAATATGTGTTTAAATGATAATTACACAGCTGCTATGTGGTCGTGCTTGAATATTTTTTGTGATACACAGCTAAATGGACTTGATGTCTAGGCTGTGCTCCCCCTCTGGAGCTACTGCTATCCAGGGTATGATGATACATGATCCGACCATTAGATTTATTTATTTATTTGACATTTGTTAACCGGGTTAGTCTGACTGGACAGGATGCCCTTTTTCAGCAGAGACCGGAGGGGAAAACCTGCATTATAAAAGTTAGCAATACAGTGACAAATTCAACAATTATCAGAAAGTATGTTTAGTCATTATACATAGCTAAAAAAATACAGCATACAGAGTATGAGGCATACAAGTAAAATCATAGGAACAATATACACTATTAATGATGACGTGGAGTCAAGACAATTTATGGCAAAAAGAAGTCAGCAAAACAGTCCTACCATTGTTAAGCAAAGACAACTTAGACTCTAGAGGAGTAGATGACAGAGAAGATTGATTGGAGGGCAGTTAGTGGTGAAGGAAGTATGATCAGAAGCTTAACTTACTCAGCATTTAAGTTAATAAGATGAGTGGGGCCTTATGGGAGTAAGGGAGAGGCAAGGGGGGTGATATTCAGGTGGGGTCATTACTGGAGCAGATCCAAGAGGTACGTAGGAATTCCTTTAATACTATTTTAAAGCTGTGGGTATTGTCAAGTGTGCATATCTGGAAAGTAAGTTTGCTCCAGGCAGAGGTGACAGAGTGGCTGTAAAGTATTTTACCAATGGATTTGTTGGGTCTGGAAATATGAAAAAAGAGTTGGTCAGAGCTACGTAGGTCACACTTAGGGATATAGGGGGGAGATAAGATTTGACAGAGATGGACAAGCTAGGGGTTGGTGAAGGATAGAGTGGGTCAGGTGGAGCTGTGGAAGGAGGAGTTAGTGTTGAAGTTCAAGCCAGTGAAGTTTTTTTGAGGAAAGGCAGTTGTGCATTTGATAAGGGAGATTACTGGCGAATCAAGCTATTTTACTATAGGTGAGTTCAAGTTTGGTATTCAGGTTCCTTTGGAGGTGGGTAAATAATGGGGCAGCATAGAGTAGGGTGGGAAGTAGGTAAGCTTGAGCTAAGGACGATTTAGATTCTGGAGTTCCTGTACAGTAGTCCGAGTTTTTGGTGTGTCTTTTAAATACTGTTATTGATGTGGATGTTGAATTTAAGTTCATCATGTACGTTAAGCCCGAGGAGCTTAATATGTGATTCTACATTGACAGAAGTGTTATTTAGAGAGGAGACAGGGAAGGATGGTTTGAAATGTTGGGGAGATTTAGGCAGGAAGAGTAGGAGTTTAGTTTTGTTAGGGTTAAGCAGTAGTTGATTAGTAGTGAGCCATCTTTCAACAGAATGCAGAGATTCTTGAGTGAGGATGAGTAGGTGAGGATGATTGTCAGATGTGGAGATGATAGTAGAGTCGTCAACATTTTGAATCAGGGTGGAGTGTGGGCAGGAATGGTAGAGGTTGTTAGTAAAGATATTGAATAAGAGGAGCCCAAGGATAGAGCCTTGGGGAACACCGTTTTGAACAGAGAGAAAAGGGGAGATAGCAGAGAGCCATTTAACAGATTGTAGTCAATCAAATAGGTAACTAGAAAACCAGCTAAGAGTGCTGTTACACAGGATGTGGTAAGCTAGTTTGGAGAGAAGGAGATTATGGGATACAGTATCAAAGGCTTTAGAGAGGTCGAGGAACAGGTAAGAGACTAATATGTTATTATCAAAAGATGAAGAAATTGAATGAGTAAAAGATAGAGCCATAGTGGTGCTATGATGAGGTCAGAAACCATGTTGTGTGGGGGTGAGGAAGTTCTCCTGGGTGCGATAAGAAATGAGCTGTTTGTGTATACACTTCTTAAGAATTTTAGAAAGGTGGGATAGAATTGCAATGGGCCTGAAACTTGAGGGGTCAGTGAAGTTTCCTACTTTGTATAGGGGCAAAACAGAATTTTTTCCAGATAGCTGGGACAAGGCTTTCCTAAATTGAATGAGTGATGAGTATGGAGACTGCGTAGGCAATGGAGGAGCCTGCTAACTTAAGACAGAAAGGTGGTAGGTTATCAGCAGAGGGGGAGCAGGGTTTAAGTTTATTGAGAAGCAATTGGATAGTTGAAGTGGGGATTGGTTTAATGGAAAAAGGAGTAGAATGGGGAAGAGGGGGAGTGGTGTCAGGGATAGAGTTACAATTTGGTTTAAGTAAATTCTGTATGGAATTAATGAAGAAGGAGTTCAGTAAAGTGGCAGTTTTGATAGAGGAGGAGTTAGGAAAAGGACTGGGGGATATGGCTTTCCAGGGTGTAGAATTTTGTTGATAGTGGAACAGAATTATTTGGGGTTAGTATGGGTTTTTTTGATGGTTGAGATAAAAAAATGTTTGTGTAGGTTGATTTGTTTTTTAGTTAGATTTTGAAGTTCTCTATAGAGCAGGAGATTTGCAGTAGTTTTATGCTTCTCAGTAAGGGAGTCAGGTAGAGTAGTGGGGTTATGATAGTGATTGGGGTGGGAGGTAAGAATCCAGTCCAGAATAAATCTGGAATTAGATTTTTTTATGAGAGTAAGAGAGGATATAGGTTGTGAAAAAGAAAATAGGTTGATGCTATTGGAAGGGGAGATAGAGGACAGAGTATTACAGTCAATTTTACATCACCTAGAATGATAGTTTCATAGGAGATAGTTTGAGAGATCCATGCAAGGAATCGTTCGAGGGTAGGGATGTTGTTACCGGGATGTATACCGGGCACAGCCCCCTACACCCCCCTAACTATATAGTCTAACTCCAGGGTCGCACTACAGTGGGGAAGGGGGCATATCCCATTTACTTGCCAATAATACTTGTCGGTCAAATGAAGTGTTAGTCAAATTAAATTTCGGTCAAATGGGGTCGGTCATTCGGAAGTTAGGGCAAATGAAGTAGACCCATATATATATATATATATATATATATATATATATTTGACATTTGTTAACCTGGAATGTCTGACTGGGTCAGGAACCCATTTTCAGTGGAGACCCAAGCAGAAAAGCTCCACAGAGTAAAACACTGACAAAAGAAAAGTACAGAGATATTAAATTTACATATGGAAGTGCAGGTTACAATACGTTACAAGGCAGACAATTAGTATACAATTACCACAGTAAACTTTGAAGACAAGAAATACAGAGATATAAGATTTTACAGTTGGTTTAACAACTGCATATCTTAGGTACACTTGTATTATACAATTTGAAAAGTTTTGTATGTTTAGATATCATCTGAATGACTTTTTAGGAAGATTGCAGGCCTCATCTGCTGCATACACACACACACACACACACACACACACACACACACACACACACACACACACACACACACACACACACACACACCACACATCTATGTATATATATATATATATATATATATATATATATATATATATATATATATATATATATATATATATATATATATATATAATTTTGTGTGTGCGTGTGTGTATATATACATATATATATATATATATATATATATATATATATATATATATATAGGTAGATATATATAGATATACATGGATCCCCTTCAGATTATCAAAATTTCAAAACTTCAAACATAAAATAAATAAATAAATGCAAATAAAAGCATTTTTCTTTTATATTTTTGCAGAAGGATAAGACCCCTGCACCCGAACACCCCCTGCTAATTAAATATATCAACTCCGAGATCACACTACAGCAAGGAAAGTGGTAAATTTCCCATTCTGCGCTCTACGGTGATCGCCATTCAGAATGTTCAAAGCTTCAAAACTTCGATCTTATGGTCCTCAGCCATATGATTTTTGAAGTTTTGAAATTTCGATCATCTGAAGGGGACCCATGTGTGCGTGTGTGTGTGTGTGTGTGTGTGTGTGTGTGTGTGTGTATTTTTTATCTTGGCACAACCTCATGTCTGGAGAGGGAGGGTGGATCTGTTTATTGTAGGATAGGAGGAGGTGCAAACCATCCTTCAAATGTTGGAGAGCTGAGCCGTAGTAATGCCTACAGCTTTCGTCCTACAGGTTATGCAGAGTGGTGCAGCTGAGCTGTAGTAATGCCTGCAGCTTTCATCCTACAAGTTTTGCAGGGTGGCGCACTCCTGCAGCTCTGTCATTACAGTAAACACATAACATTAATTTCCCTCTCATGAGAAACAAGGTCATGTTAAAGCTATTCTCAGCCTCAGGATGGAAAAGCACATAATCTGTGTCATTACACCATGCTGTGTCAGCTATAGTGAACAGAAGAGCTAAGATATTTCACATAATTCTTTCAAAAAGTAACTGACATAAACAGATACATTTAAATGCACTCAGTTTAGACTGTATTCATATCAGTTCTAATATATGAATATTCATCTAATAGTTTGGCACCTGCATAGTAAAGTATGCTTCATTTTGCTTAGTGAATGTTTGCAGGATACTTAAACTTCAGGACACACACTGCAGTTTTCTTTTTGTAGGTTCAGGATGCAGGTTCAGCAAAACTCAGCTTGTGTTTTCTGTCCACATAAGATGGAAGATGCAATCACATGCACAGTTTAACCTGAAGTCACATACTATAATTTGACTTTTACCCAAACGGTCCTCCTCTTTAACATGAGGATATTTTCCCCAGAATCCAGCACTGGTAAAAGTGCTAAAGATATTGTTTTTAGTCCATGTACTTAACCAGCATACCTGAAATAAATAACTAAACAAATAAATATAATCTTACAGGTGTATCTTGATGTGTCTGTCTCTCCTATAAGACCTACAAATTCTTAACTCATAAGGCCATTTTAGGACTTTCATGATAAATTGTGGATTCTACAATGACAGGAATTAGCCTGGGTAAAATTTCATTGTTATCTATTCCAAACTGGATATACTTTAATCAGTCTCATAATGGTAAAATTGTCCGTATCATGAAAACTACAAAATCAGCAAACTTCATAGCATTATTCTACAAGCAATGTTATATCTATTTCTCTCTGTCTAATTTTTGCTTCTAGAATAGTAACCAAATGTGCTGCCATAAATTCTGCCAGAAATGCACACAATGTTATCTTATTCACCATCATAATTTTACCTAACAGGTTAATGTTAACAAACCTCCTCAATGATTATGAATAATTTGCTTATTTAAAAGCTCTGCAGTATTTTTTTTCATCATTTCCTACTATGAGCCCTGACTGACTACTTGTACCAGTAAATTGTTTCAGCGCCTGATCTAAATTCTTAAATCACAATTGTAAAGCAGATGATATAGCCATATTGGTCACACCTAGTCCTACACCTATTACCTTAATTGTGCAGCTACAATACTTTGCCTCTGTGTTCCATACTTACTTGACACGTGTCATACTTTATGTTCTTAAAATCCTGCAGTAATTCACTCTGCACGTTGTTTTTAGTCTACTTCTTATCTCTACTGCCTGCCAGCTAAACTATCAGCTCTCCTGTGAGTCAAACAGAAAATTTGTTCCATAGATTTTCTGCTTGGCTATAACTGTGGTCCACAAAAGCATCTGAAAGGAAGAGTCACACCATCAACCTCAAAAACATGTATGGTTCTGCACAGACCTGACTTTGGCTAAAGCATGTGCTGCTCAGCACACACAACCCACCCTTAACAGCCCAAATGCTACTGGTGAATTCACTGTTAAGATCATTTTCTTTGGCAGCATAGCTCCTGGCAGTGTAATAGCTATCGAGAATGGTCACTGTATTTTAAAAATCTGAATATGCACCAGTACTTGGACAGCATCAGTCTAATATGAATGCAAATGTTCCCGTCAAAGTACCTAAACATACATCATATAGATGGGCATCTTACATAACAATTTTATCACATTTCATATATTTACTAATAATAGTTTCATACAACAGAACATTTTATAGACAGCTTGGTTCTCTGCTCTTGTAACATCAATAATTTACCATGGATTTAGCCATTTCAGTGGCTATAAGACAACAAAGCAATGGATTCACTGTAGGTTTGTAATGCCAGTGCAATGACAGTCATCACAAAAATGAGTAAGAGTGATACAGATATAACTAGGGTGCTGTGAAGGGGCAACTACCCCGGGCACAAGCTGCTTGTGGGTGTAATGAGCAGCTGTCAGTGGGTTATGAGTACAGTACCAGGAGTCACTGGAAAAGCTATGTGTTACAATGTGGCTATATAAATAAATGCTAATATTACATTTTTAGCACAATTAGTAGCTCGTTATGTTAGTAACTATGGCAAGGAGCTTGCTACTGTCACAGTTTTGTTGGAAGACCATTTGTTTTGCTCCTCAACTTTAGGAAGATCTTTCTTTTTTTTATCTTCAGCTTGGGGATTGAAAGGGGTGCCCCTCTCATGGCTTCTCAGGGTGCCAGATGACCTCATCATGAATCTGAAAAGAGACATTGGTTTTAGTCAATGAGCGAAGAAGATGCATATCCTCCTAATCCTCATACATCCTCTGAACATGTGGTCCTACACTAAACACTTACTAGCTGGTTTTATGCCTATTTTCCTGAGGGCCAGAAAACTTCAATAGGCAGAGCCATTTGTTTAACAGAGGTCAGAATAAGAATTGAAAATTTTCAATCCTATAGTCCAAGTGGATGGAGTAGAAAATATCTTATTCTGGGAATATTGTTTCCATTCAATACAAGCTGCAATTCTTATGCAGATATAGGTATTCCCAGCTAACATAAAAGAATACAGGCCCGCCCTTTTAAGAAACAGTTTTACTGAGGATGGTGTCTCAGACATCTTAGACAGACAGGTAAAGACATTCTTGAATCTTCTCACCTGTTCCTAGTCATGCAACGTCAACAATTATTTATTTTTTTTCTGATTGTTGTCTGAAGTTCAGAAGTTGCTTGCAAATATAAGATATAATGATCCAGTCTGTCTCAGTTCTCCTATAATCCTTCCAAGTAATTTTGTGAATTCTCTGTCATTAATTTATAAGACATTTATGCTACAGTAGCCGTTGATGCAGCCATAGTTTTCATCAAGACAGTAGGTAAGACATGAGTTCTTCCCCTCTTCATATCCACCTTAGTATTCAATTGCTCAACTATTCAGTTTATACTACCTACAAATCCTGCAGTCAGGAAATGACACAGTTATGAAAATTCTGTTTCCCATTCCAAACACTAGCTTCATTATTTTCCCTGGAGATAAAGTTAACACTTGTATTTGTATCTAAGTGCTGTAGAAGTATCCTATGCAAGAACTATTGCCTAACAAGGATCCATACTGAAGCAGTGGATGAACAGTCCTGGGTATGACAAAGTCTTCATACATCTAGTAAACTGACCTGTGAAAACTAAATGATAAGTCTTGTTTTCCTTTGGAATAAGTCCAGTAAAATCTATCTGAACAATCTTCAGTTGTTCTTTGGGTCTCATGTGGTGTGAGAGGAGAATATACACAGGTTTTCTGGAATTCCAGTGAACCCAAGTCGTTCACTCCTGACATAATTGAAAGCATTTTTATCTATCTCCCTTCAATGTAAATCTTTCTTAAGGTGATTCACTAAGTTGTCTCTACCTGCCTGACCTAGTTCATGGCTTAATTGTAGCTATTATCTCTGTGCATAAATAAGACACTGAACTAGAGTTCTCCAGATTCTTAATAAATCCTTTTGTGTCCCTTGTATTTCCCATTCTCTTTACTCCTGATCATCTATGGTCTGATGTAATTGTTTTATATTTGTTAGAAATGGGTCAGCGGGGGAAAAAAATCTAAGAAATATTTTGCCAACTTAGTTGCTGTTGAATTCTAAATAGCCAGATCTGTATTTTCCTCCACCATTGTGATTAATTCAAATTGTAACCTTAACTGCCTCTTGTGGCAATGTAGACACCAGAAATGTGTGTACCACCCGAAGATGCTTTTGGCAAATGCATCCTGTCTATTAAGAAGCACTTGAATAGTCATGAATAATGCAAAATGCATATTGGCTGTTGGTAAAAATATTCATTCACTTCCTCCCAGTTTGTTGGAAATATGTTAGACAAGTTAAGCAGTCATTCTAAGTAAAAAATAAAAAATAGCAAATGAAAATACAAATTCAGAATTGTTCAAGCAAAGGGAAGGTGAGTACTTGCAGATGTATTGCACTAGGCTGAAAGCACTAGCATGAAATTTACTAATATTAAGAGATCAAAATCCAGATAATAGTCCTATAGCAATAAAAAGGGTAGATAGGAAAGCACTAGAGTTTTAAATTACTCTAAACACGCTCCTAGACTTTGAAACGTTCCTTGGTGCGTCTTTTATTGGCCACTAGGGGTCTTTTCAGGCTTGTTGGCTGTTGGTGAAGCACCCTCCAAGAGGAAAAAACGCTGAGAGAAGAAGGGAGCCACTTTTGAGATTTTAAGTATTTTTTCTCTGTTTATTTGCTAAGTTTTTCTGCATAGCTGCCTAGCTTGAGCATTTTCTGCCTTGTTAAACTTGATTTCTGTATTAGTAGCTGTATTTAGAGCACAACCAAAAGCTGTTTGCTGAATTTCCTGTTTGCACTTAATTTTAAATCGTTTTTTCTTAAAACTTGCATATTTTCTGTCCTTGACCTAGCACTCTTGTGTGGGGTCATTTACTGCACTGTTATAACTTGATATTACTTGTGAACCTCTGCTATCTCTGTAAAAAACAAAACAAAAAAAAAAATCTTGCTTTTTTCCCACTTTTCTGAGAGTTAAAAAAGTTCAGTTACAGGCTTGCTGTTCCTGAACTGTTTGAAAGTTTCTGTGAGGCCATTTTTGCTTGGGCTGAAGGAGGGTCTCTCTGTTGATCAGTGGCAGTGACTAACATTGAGCAGCTTCCCTGCCCCCGTAGAGGTGGTTACTGACTTGAAACTGTAGTTTTATTGGCCACTAGGGGTCATTTCCATAACTCCTTCATCTTCCTCTCTTAAAACCTAGTCGCCTCGTGGTTTGGGCATCTTTTCAGGCTTGTTGGCTGTTGGTGAAGCACCCTCCAAGAGGAAAAACGCTGAGAGAAGAAGGGAGCCACTTTTGAGATTTTAAGTATTTTTCTCTGTTTATTTGCTAAGTTTTTCTGCATAGCTGCCTAGCTTGAGCATTTTCTGGCTTGTTAAACTTGATTTCTGTATTAGTAGCTGTATTTAGAGCACAACCAAAAGCTGTTTGCTGAATTTCCTGTTTGCACTTAATTTTAAATCGTTTTTTTCTTAAAACTTGCATATTTTCTGTCCTTGGCCTAGCACTATTGTGTGGGGTCATTTACTGCACTGTTATAACTTGATATTACTTGTGAACCTCTGCTATCTCTGTAAAAAATAAAAACAAAAAAAAAAATCTTGCTTTTTTCCCACTTTTCTGAGAGTTAAAAAAGTTCAGTTACAGGCTTGCTGTTCCTGAACTGTTTGAAAGTTTCTGTGAGGCCATTTTGCTTGGGCTGAAGGAGGGTCTCTGTTGATCAGTGGCAGTGACTAACATTGAGCAGCTTCCTGCCCCCTGTAGAGGTGGTTACTGACTTGAAACTGTAGTTTTATTGGCCACTAGGGGTCATTTCCATAACTCCTTCATCTTCCTCTCTTAAAACCTGGTTGCCTCGTGGTTTGGGCGTCTTTTCAGGCTTGTTGGCTGTTGGTGAAGCACCCTCCAAGAGGAAAAAATGCTGAGAGAAGAAGGGAGCCACTTTTGAGATTTTAAGTATTTTTTCTCTGTTTATTTGCTAAGTTTTTCTGCATAGCTGCTTAGCTTGAGCATTTTCTAGCTTGTTAAACTTGATTTCTGTATTAGTAGCTGTATTTAGAGCACAACCAAAAGCTGTTTGCTGAATTTCCTGTTTGCACTTAATTTTAAATCGTTTTTCTTAAAACTTGCATATTTTCTGTCCTTGACCTAGCACTCTTGTGTGGGGTCATTTACTGCACTGTTATAACTTGATATTACTTGTGAACCTCTGCTATCTCTGTAAAAACAAAACAAAAAAAAATCTTGCTTTTTTCCCACTTTTCTGAGAGTTAAAAAAGTTCAGTTACAGGCTTGCTGTTCCTGAACTGTTTGAAAGTTTCTGTGAGGCCATTTTTGCTTGGGCTGAAGGAGGGTCTCTCTGTTGATCAGTGGCAGTGACTAACATTAAGCAGCTTCCCTGCCCCCCGTAGAGGTGGTTACTGACTTGAAACTGTAGTTTTATTGGCCACTATGGGTCATTTCCATAACTCCTTCATCTTCCTTTCTTAAAACCTAGTTGCCTCGTGGTTTGGGCATCTTTTCAGGCTTGTTGGCTGTTGGTGAAGCACCCTCCAAGAGGAAAAAACGCTGAGAGAAGAACGGAGCCACTTTTGAGATTTTAAGTATTTTTTCTCTGTTTATTTGCTAAGTTTTTCTGCATAGCTGCCTAGCTTGAGCATTTTCTGGCTTGTTAAACTTGATTTCTGTATTAGTAGCTGTATTTAGAGCACAACCAAAAGCTGTTTGCTGAATTTCCTGTTTGCACTTAATTTTAAATCGTTTTTTTCTTAAAACTTGCATATTTTCTGTCCTTGACCTAGCACTATTGTGTGGAGTCATTTACTGCACTGTTATAACTTGATATTACTTGTGAACCTCTGCTATCTCTGTAACAGTCGAAAACAAAAAAAAATCTTGCTTTTTTCCCACTTTTCTGAGAGTTAAAAAAGTTCAGTTACAGGCTTGCTGTTCCTGAACTGTTTGAAAGTTTCTGTGAGGCCATTTTTGCTTGGGCTGAAGGAGGGTCTCTCTGTTGATCAGTGGCAGTGACTAACATTGAGCAGCTTCCCTGCCCCCCGTAGAGGTGGTTACTGACTTGAAACTGTAGTTTTATTGGCCACTAGGGGTCATTTCCATAACTCCTTCATCTTCCTCTCTTAAAACCTGGTTGCCTCGTGGTTTGGGCGTCTTTTCAGGCTTGTTGGCTGTTGGTGAAGCACCCTCCAAGAGGAAAAAATGCTGAGAGAAGAAGGGAGCCACTTTTGAGATTTTAAGTATTTTTTTCTCTGTTTATTTGCTAAGTTTTTCTGCATAGCTGCCTAGCTTGAGCATTTTCTGGCTTGTTAAACTTGATTTCTGTATTAGTAGCTGTATTTAGAGCACAGCCAAAAGCTGTTTGCTGAATTTCCTGTTTGCACTTAATTTTAAATCGTTTTTTCCTTAAAACTTGCATATTTTCTGTCCTTGACCTAGCACTCTTGTGTGGGGTCATTTACTGCACTGTTATAACTTGATATTACTTGTGAACCTCTGCTATCTCTGTAAAAAAGAACAAAAAAAAAAAATCTTGCTTTTTTCCCACTTTTCTGAGAGTTAAAAAAGTTCAGTTACAGGCTTGCTGTTCCTGAACTGTTTGAAAGTTTCTGTGAGGCCATTTTTGCTTGGGCTGAAGGAGGGTCTCTCTGTTGATCAGTGGCAGTGACTAACATTGAGCAGCTTCCCTGCCCCCCGTAGAGGTGGTTACTGACTTGAAACTGTAGTTTTATTGGCCACTAGGAGTCATTTCCATAACTCCTTCATCTTCCTCTCTTAAAACCTAGTTGCCTCGTAGTTTGGGCATCTTTTCAGGCTTGTTGGCTGTTGGTGAAGCACCCTCCAAGAGGAAAAAACGCTGAGAGAAGAAGGGAGCCACTTTTGAGATTTTAAGTATTTTTTCTCTGTTTATTTGCTAAGTTTTTCTGGATAGCTGCCTAGCTTGAGCATTTTCTGGCTTGTTAAACTTGATTTCTGTTTTAGTAACTGTATTTAGAGCACAACCAAAAGCTGTTTGCTGAATTTCCTGTTTGCACTTAATTTTAAATCGTTTTTTTCTTAAAACTTGCATATTTTCTGTCCTTGACCTAGCACTCTTGTGTGGGGTCATTTACTGCACTGTTATAACTTGATATTACTTGTGAACCTCTGCTATCTCTGTAAAAAACAAAAACAAAACAAAAAAATCTTGCTTTTTTCCCACTTTTCTGAGAGTTAAAAAAGTTCAGTTACAGGCTTGCTGTTCCTGAACTGTTTGAAAGTTTCTGTGAGGCCATTTTTGCTTGGGCTGAGGGAGGGTCTTTCTGTTGATCAGTGGCAGTGACTAACATTGAGCAGCTTCCCTGCACCCCAGTAGAGGTGGTTACTGACTTGAAACTGTAGTTTTATTGGCCACTAGGGGTCATTTCCATAACTCCTTCATCTTCCTCTCTTAAAACCTAGTTGCCTCGTAGTTTGGGCGTCTTTTCAGGCTTGTTGGCTGTTGGTGAAGCACCCTCCAAGAGGAAAAAACGCTGAGAGAAGAAGGGAGCCACTTTTGAGATTTTAAGTATTTTTTCTCTGTTTATTTGCTAAGTTTTTCTGCATAGCTGCCTAGCTTGAGCATTTTCTGCCTTGTTAAACTTGATTTCTGTATTAGTAGCTGTATTTAGAGCACAACCAAAAGCTGTTTGCTGAATTTCCTGTTTGCACTTAATTTTAAATCGTTTTTTTCTTAAAACTTGCATATTTTCTGTCCTTGACCTAGCACTATTGTGTGGGGTCATTTACTGCACTGTTATAACTTGATATTACTTGTGAACCTCTGCTATCTCTGTAAAATCCAACCACAAAAAATCTTGCTTTTTTCCCACTTTTCTGAGAGTTAAAAAAGTTCAGTTACAGGCTTGCTGTTCCTGAACAGTTTGAAAGTTTCTGTGAGGCCATATTTTCTTGGGCTGAAGGAGGGTCTCTCTGTTGATCAGTGGCAGTGACTAACATTGAGCAGCTTCCCTGCCCCCCGTAGAGGTAGTTACTGACTTGAAACTGTAGTTTTATTGGCCACTAGGGGTCATTTCCATAACTCCTTCATCTTCCTCTCTTAAAACCTAGTTGCCTCGTGGTTTGGGCATCTTTTCAGGCTTGTTGGCTGTTGGTGAAGCACCCTCCAAGAGGAAAAAACGCTGAGAGAAGAAGGGAGCCACTTTTGACATTTTAAATATTTTTTCTCTGTTTATTTGCTAAGTTTTTCTGCATAGCTGCCTAGCTTGAGCATTTTCTGGCTTGTTAAACTTGATTTCTGTATTAGTAGTTGTATTTAGAGCACAACCAAAAAATGTTTGCTGAATTTCCTGTTTGCACTTAATTTTAAATCGTTTTTTTCTTAAAACTTGCATATTTTCTGTCCTTGACCTAGCACTCTTGTGTGGGGTCATTTACTGCACTGTTATAACTTGATATTACTTGTGAACCTCTGCTATCTCTGTAAAAAACAAACAAAAAAAAAATCTTGCTTTTTTCCCACTTTTCTGAGAGTTAAAAAAGTTCAGTTACAGGCTTGCTGTTCCTGAACTGTTTGAAAGTTTCTGTGAGGCCATTTTTGCTTGGGCTGAAGGAGGGTCTCTCTGTTGATCAGTGGCAGTGACTAACATTGAGCAGCTTCCCTGCCCCCCTAGAGGTGGTTACCTTCTTGAAACTGTAGTTTTATTTTCCCTTTTGGGTCTATTCCTGCTTCTTTCCAGCCCCTGCTATCAAGCACGCTTTAACGTGCTTTAGCCGATTTAGCGGAGTTGCCACTAGAGCAGCATCGGGCAGCGCCGGTTAAACAAGGTTAAACTCTTTCTGGCTCCAGAAAGTCTGTTCTTCAATTTTTCCCTTAGAACTGCTCTGTTAGGAACCTAAACAGTTTACACCTACACTAAAAAGTGCAGCACTTGTTCCAAATAGCTTTTTCTTCTCAAAAAGCTCAGCACTTGTCTTATAAGCATATCCCTTGTCTTATAAGCATTCTCTTTGCAGGTCAAGCACTCCTATATTATACAAATCTCTCACTAGCAAAACCCCCAGGAGTGCCCACGTCCCTGCTAAGCCCACTACTTTTCTGTCTCATACCAACTCATAATTCTTTCTAGCATGTCGAAGGGTCAGATGCTGGCGTCCTCTCCTGCCCAGTTGGTGAATCTGGGAATTCTGAGACAATGTTACAATTGCCTCATGTACATGGACAACCCTCTCCTCCTCCCACGTAACACTAACACTTGTGAGAGATGCAGCTATTTAGCCAGACTGGAGGCTGAGCTCTCTCAACTCAGGACTGGCAAGACCAGGCAGGAGGAGAAGGCAACTACACACACCACAATACCAGTCTCACATAACTCAACCACACCACTGAATCAAACACATAAACACACTAAGACATACTCGGAGGCTCTGAGTAAGAATTTACCTAAACAGCAGAGGCCTCCAAAGCAGACACCCAAGCAACTGCAAACTCAATACACCACACAAACATCACATAAACAACAAAATCAGTGTGCAAAGCAGTCACTGCCCTTAAGGCCAAATACAACACCAAACATACTTGTCATAGGTGACTCCATAGTCAGACACACTGACGCCCCGCTCACCAGACTGAGTAAGGAGAAGGTCACAGTAAGCTGCCTGTCGGGCGCTAGAATCCGCCACATAACACAAGCACTCAGGTCTCTCAACAGCAGGTACAAGTACGACTCAGTCATTGTCCATGCTGGTGTCAACGACCTGAGACGTACCTCCTTGGACTACATGAAAAGAGACATTGAGGAGCTCTCTGATTATGTAGCCCAGGCAGGTATGACCCTGACCTTGAGCAGTATCCTACCTTCACCTAGAATGATGCCACAATACAGTGATAAGATGATCAGCTTTAATAATTGGCTTAAATTCTGGTGTCATTCAAAGGGGATCCAATGTCTGTCTGCCTGGGATAACATGATGGACAAGCCACGCTGCTTCGCAAGGGACGGCTTGCGCCTGTCACCCCTAGGCTTCCGGATATTGGCAAAGGCTCTTGCCACCCCATAGTGCCTTTTTAGGCAAGGCTCAAATTCTAAACCTACCACCCTAGAACACAAAAAAGTAAAAAACTAAGGGTAATGCTGCTCAATGCCAGAAGTCTCAATCTCAAGATGCACGCACTCGAGGCCCTTCTCAGTATGGAGAACATCAATGTCTGTGCTGTGACTGAAACCTGGTTCAAGGCTCCTGAGAGCACCCCAGCACTATCAGGTTTCACCTCATATCATGCCCGCCACAAAATCCGGACAACACCAAGAAAGGAGGGGTGTCCATATTCATAAAGGACACCCACACCTCAAGGTTGGTGGCAACGCACGATGCATCGGAGACCATCCAGGTGCAATTAACCATAGGCAAGACTGCTCTGCAATTTGTAGCATGTTACAGGCCACCCTCTCAAACTCAGGAACCTCACATGGCCTTCCTGAAAACAATGGAGGGATAAATGTATCTCCAAACACCATCATACTAGGTGACTTCAACTACCCTAATATAGACTGGGAACACTACTCAAGCCCAAACACTCTAGCCCAAAGGCTCCTGGAGTTCATAAACTCAAATGCCATGGAACAACTAGTCACCATCCCCACAAGAGGAGAAAACATACTTGATCTCATCATCATGAACATGGGATCACAATGTTCAACACTGGAAGTATACCCCTCACTGGTGAGATCAGATCATAAACTAATCTCGCTGGAGGTCCTCATCCCGCCCCCACCTGAAATAAAACAGACCACAGTGAAAAACTTCTCAAAAGCCGACTTCACACTTCTAAAAACTAGAGTGGTCTCCTTTAAGGCCCCTGAGCCAGTGGTAAACATTACTCAAACCGCTGAATCACTTACAAATGCCTTCTACCAGCACCTACAGGACTGTATGGATCAGGCAATCCCAAACAAAATTAAGACTCTTTGTACCAAAGGCAAGCGTCCAGTCTGGTGGACCCCATCCATAAACAAGCTCTACAACAAAAGGAGGAAGCTACTACAAGATAGAGCAAAATCCTTGAAAGGTAAGACACCTTTGATCATTATAAGTAAAAAACTAAGAGCTCTCATAAAATTATCCAAGGCAAATTTTGAGAGAAAAATCGCCAAGGACTCAAAAGACAATCATAAGGCCTTCTTTAGCTATGTTAGAAACCTAGGAGGAAACTCCCAGATATGCTCAGAATTAGTTCAAAATGATGTGAAGATTACTGAACCTACACACATTGCCAACATACTGGCTGACAGGTTCAGTGCAAACTTCTCCCCCCCCCCAAAAGGAGAGATATCTATACCAGAGGATTGTAGCCCCCAAACATCTCCAACGCCCAGGTGAGAACTGGCCTCTCTAAAGGAACAAGCACAGCATCCATGGGACCGGATAGTGTCCCCGGCTGTGTGCTCCACGAACTCAATGAGGAATTAAACCCGCAGTTAGGACAGCTGTTTAATCTTAGCCTCACCTCAGGATGCACTCCAAGGAGTGGCGCAAGGCGACTGTGGTCCCACTTCACAAGGGCGGTGCCTCCACCGACCCTGGAAATTACCGTCCCATTAGCTTGACAAGCCTTATCTGCAAAGCCATGGAGAGGATCATACTGGAACTCATAAATAAAGACATAGGGAACTTGCAGACTTTGGATCCAACCCAGTTTGGCTTTGTCAAAGGCAGATCATGCCTTTTAAACTTGGTTGACTTTTTCGAGACAGTCACCAAGGCCATTGATGAGGGAAAGGCAGTTCATACAGCCTACCTTGACCTGGCAAAGGCCTTCACACAATACCCCACTCAGGTATCATCGAAAAACTCATCAGCTTGAATGTAAACCCATACATCACAAGATGGGTTGCAAACTGGCTAAGTGACAGAACCCACAGGGTCAGAGTTGCTGGAGCCATGTCAGACTCAAAGCCTGTCACAAGTGGTGTCCCACAGGGCTCAGTCCTGGGTCCACTCTTGTTTGGCATCTACTTTTCTGAAGTACAAGCAAACACAGGAGGGTTATGGCTGACAAAGTTTGCAGATGACTGCAAACTGGGCCATAGTCGAAAACACATCTGACACAGATATCCTTCAGAAGGGCCTCACAGAAACGGATAACTGGTGCCAGAGCCATGGCCTAAAGTTAAATGCCAAGAAATGCATAGTCATACCCTTCGGGAAAAACAAGGTTACCCCTAGCTACCATATAGGTGGCAATCCACTGAGCACAGAAGAAGTCATCAGGGATCTGGGGACCCAAGTTGACAGTAGCCTTCGTTTGACACTCATGTTGCTAAAGTAGTTAGGAAAACCTTCTACATTGCCCACCTGATCATGAAGGGATTCACATCTAGATCAAGGGAGGTCATCGTCCCCCTGTACTCATCACTCATTAGACCTATGATTGAGTACAAAGCCCCATTCGGAATGTATCTGACCCGACACCTGCAGCAGCTGGAAAGGCCCCAAAAGTTCCTCACCAAAAGGATAAAGGGTCTCAAAAATATGTCTTATGCTGCCCGACTGAAAGAACTCCAGCTCTGTTCAGTCTCATACCGCTTGCTCAGAGGTGACCTGTGCCTGACATATAAGGCCATGTCAAACCCTGATTTGATGAATATGCTTCACCTCAAAAAATCTAGATCCCTCAGAACCACAAGGGCGGTAGACTTAAACCTTGACACGGTTATTAATAGAATGTGCTGGAGGGACAGATTCATCACCCAGAGACTCCCTATGCTGTGGAACAAAATCCCGGTACATGTGAGGCAGAGCACCTCGCTGGCCTTGTTCAAGAGGAATCTTGACCAATGGATGGGGAATCGCAGATATACCCCAGGGATTACTTCAGTGTCACTGCTTGACAGAGGCACAGCAAAATAATAGGCATAGTTTTATTCAAACTAAAGGGGTGGCGAAAGCCAAATAACTATGGGCTAGGCTTATAAATGCCCTTGGGCAGATAGCCTAGTATGAACCTATGAACCTATGAACCTATGAAAAACAAGTGAAGAGCAGTATGGGAAGCTTGAAACCAAGAGACGATTAATGAAGAGAGATCAAATAAACTAAAATATTAAGAAACTAAAAATAAAAATGTTGAAATAAAACATATATCAGCAAGGTTTAAAAATCTCTAGGCATTGTACTGAACCATATTCCTATAAAAGCAATGACCAACGCTGAATAAGGTATGTGCATTTTCTGGAAAGCGCAGCCACTTTGCAGATTTATGCAGAAGACTACTAAAAGCAAGACACAACATGAAAGTTACAAACCAGAGAGGTAAAGAGAAACAATATGGCAAGGTAGGGAGACATATTTAGCAGTAGGAATGAATATGTGAGGGCAAATTAGACCCCAATGTTCAATGAGCTGCTTTGCAGAGAAAACAGTCGATGATTTGCCAGTATTGTCTGCACCTTTCGACTGCTCCTAATTTGTACGGACACCCTAATTTTGGCTCAGATGTTTAAGCTGTCTTTCATAAAATTAGAACTTGTTTTGAGAAGTTTGAAGTTAATTACAAATGTCTCTAATTTGTGCCTTTTTCCTACTGATTTTTTGCTTTGTCCCTAATTGTGGAGATACAAGGTTAGTGCATGAAATGAAAAGAGTGGACTGTAGTGTTCAGAAGTTTGTCAGTACATTTGTAAAGACTCAGTCTCTAAGGAAATATTTTCTTAATGATACATTTAGTGTGGTAAGCATTGTAGTTACTGGGGAGACCCTGAATTTAGAAAAAAACATTTCCCAAGATGATTTTTGATTGTCTGCTTAAGTGCAGATTAAGCTTTTCTAGAATAATACCAATCTAGTGAAAGAGAAAAGTAGATATTTCAGTCAGAACTGATAAGTGCTTAAATATCTGAGGGGGGGGGGGTGTAGCACCTTTGAGCTTTACATGACCTCTGAGTAGAGATTTACGTAATAGCCAAATGGGGTCATGTTCACCAAAGCATAGAAAAGTAGTTATAAGTTTAGTGACTAATTAATGTACAGCCATAAACAGAACAATGTCACTACAGTAGTTACTATTTGGTAATTGCTTCTTTAAATCTGAAATGAATAAGCCAGTCTCAGAGGTGTAGGAGTTTGAATTCGATAAGGCTCAACAGATAATTCCTCAGATGTATGTACTTTGTGTAACTGCATAGCCAATCTTCAGGAAAACATGGTAAGTAAGAATTTGGATGTTGGGTGAGGGCATCTTTCTGGACTAGATATGGACACTGCTCACAGAAGCAGTATGAATGAAAGCAGTGAAACCAATAGTAGAAATGAAATGGAACAAGAGAAAAGGCAGATTAGTGAGGTTAAATCCTTAGAATAAAGCATCAAATTTAGCATCTGTGGAGAAAGGATAAATAACTATATATGTATAAAGACTGTAAGGGTAGTGTGCTCAGGAATAAGGAGTTAAGGGTTTCTGGAGAGCCATATATCAAGATATGATTATGATATAGTACGGTGGAATTATAAATATGTATATATGTCAAGATATGATTATGATATAATGCTGTGGAATTATAAACATATATATATATATATATATATATATATATATATATATATTGAGATATGATTATAATATAATACTGTTGAATTATAAATATGTGTATATATATATATATATATATATATATATATATATTGAGATATGAATAATACTGTTGAATTATAAATATGTATATATATATATATATATATATATATATATATATATATATATATATATATATATATATATCGATACATGATTATGATACAATACAGTGGAATTATAACTATGCACATGATCTAGCAGGAAGTGAGTGGGGAGAGGACATTGAATCCCTTCCCTTCTTTCTCTTTGGGGACATCAAACTCACTGGCTAAAACTAAAATACCCCACAGTGACACACTTTGCAGTCCCATTGTCTATGACAGTAAAATAAATGCACTAAACTGCCATCTCAGATTAGTAGACTGTGATATCAGCATAAACATAGGCCTGCTACAGATGCCCCATGCTAATATGGGCATAAAGACCACTATCCTAGTGAAGTGCATGACAATTAGTGTAGCGTACAAGTCTAATCAACAGCATTCCAAGAATGTTGTATAACCTGTGACCTGAAATACATTAGCTGGTAGATCCCAACAATAAAGAACTGCAGTGAACACAGCAGCTTTGAAGGTGTTTTATCTACAGCTTAATAAAGACAGCATGAAAGATGTAGATTGTACCAGTATGATGCAATGAATGCCAACTTTAAACATTATTTAGAGTGATTTTCTATCCACATACACTTAACTAGGATTGCACAGTGGTGCAGCAAGCAGTGTTGTTGCATCAGAACCAAAGGTTACCTGGTTTGATTCTTGGCTGGGGTGCCTTATGTGTGGTGTCTGAATGCCTTCTCTGTAACTGCATACATTTCTTTGGGTCAAAGCAATACCTAGGTCATCTGGCACCCTGGACAGTTCCCCAAACTGGCATCTCCTCAACTCAAAAATTGGTATTTATTTATATTATTCTGCCTTCTTAAATGAATGTTGGTACTACACTTATACCCCATGGGACACCTGCAGATCATGCCCCCTAACAGCTCCCTCACAGCAGTCATCCCCTTCATTCACCCTAGTTATGGCTGTGCTTTGGGTGCTCTGTTTTCTCCATCTTGCCAAAGTCATGTGGTAGGTAAATCGGTATTCTCCAAAGCTGCCCTTAAGATGTATGGGTATTGAGAGTGTGTATGCCAGGAGCCTATCCAGAATGGATGTCAATGAATTCCTCAATGAGTAAAATATGTAATCAGAAAATAGATGGATAAATAACACTTGGCCTAAAATAAAATATATTGAAAGCACACTTACCCCCGGATTCACTAATCTTCCCTGCAGAAATAGTGTAGTCCTGCACGGAAGCGTGTCATGCATATTAATGAAGGCACACTGCCCAACCTCCTATGCATGCACGGAGCGTGTACGAGTGCAGGGGGCGTGTCTGAAAGCAGAGCACTCAGAATAAACACGCCCCTGCAAAGTAGAACAGCAGAAAGTGGAAATAAATGAGTGAGGCCACTCATAGGTGTCCGCATATCCCCACCAACAGTCCCCCATGCGTACAACAGCAACAAGACATAAAGATGAAAAGAAGAAACCCCCGAATTGTTGTCTAAAGCTCTGAGTACAGCTAACCATAGGTGCACAGGTGTGTCCATTGCTCAGCCACAGTGAAAGCAGCCCAAAAGGCTGAAGAGGATAACAATGGCGATATATGCAAATGAAGCATGTCAGCAATAGTGTAGTGGGCAGAGCGTTCACCTAACAAGCAGGCAGTCATAGTTTGAGTCCCAGTGCAGCACAGTCTATTTTATATGGCAAAGCATGGTATAAGCAATATTTGTAATGCAAAACCCACTAAATAACATAATTTTTATGAAAAGGAGTACTACAGGAAATGCACATGTGAAGAGTCAGTATCATAATGAATAAGCCAGCAGTAAGCAGACGTAAGCACAGATAAGCAGTAGTAAGCATATGTAAGCACTAGTAAGCATGTGCAAGTGCGTTTGCACAAGGATAAGTACTGCTGATACAGATTAAGCAAAGGAGAAGCTAACTGGATGTAAGACACTGTGACCGGAAGTCAGCAGTGCTAACCTCTGCGCAAACCCACTTACAACAACTTGAAAGTGCCTTACGCACACTGTATCCAATGGCCAGTTTTCTGCCCAGCAACAAAATAAACAGCTTCTGTAAGGCCAGAACCCAGGACCATGCACACCATACACAAAACAAGTTACCACTAAGCCATGTCAGATATGCAAAAATTGTATGTTGTCAGAAACAAAACCCCAGCCCAGACATGCAACAATACAGAGAATGTATACTTACAGCTAGATGGGCGTGTGTGGGCAAATATATCACTATCTAAACAGATACAACATATCTATAGATGTAGTTACATATATATGCATATATATATGAATATCCAGAGATATATACATATATATGCAAATATATGAACAGATTTACATGCAAATGCCATCAACTACACATATATATATATGTCAACATCTATATGTCCATATATACACAGCAAGTCATATATATGTACACAGATATATGTCTCCGTAGGTATATACGGACATAGTTAGACATATGTCAGCAGATATATATACTCACAGAGGTATATACAGCCAGATGTCTGTAGATAGCAATGGTAGATTAACAGACACATATATGTCCACATGCACCATGAACGGGCCTGAGAGGCCCCAAACAACATACGTCATGTACAAATTTGCATACCCCCCTCCCAGCCAAACACATCCGCCCTGAAATACTCTACCAAGCTCATTGTATTGTACGTGTGTCATTGAAATGGGATTTAAATTAGCCCTTTGTCATGTCTCACATGTTGACATCACATCCCACTCTCCCCCACCCACTAGGCGGGCCGAGCAGTACAAGGTCATCCCCGACCCATACATTCATTACTCACAGTTCCGCTTCCCCCCACCCACTGCACACATGCAGCCACCACCCCTACCCTGGTTACTGGCCCGTAGCTACCACACCACCACACATTGCCCTCCCTCCACTCCCCCTACCCCAGGACCCATCCCGTATGTTGTCCCGACCCAAGTTTCCTAGGTCTGGCATATACCGTAGTCCATGCACATAGCCATGGCTACCTTTGTAATTCTGGGTATAGGCGAAAGTTGAATACCCAATGATTGGGTTGTCCCACATGGGACGAATGTTACCCTGGTACTAACAATAGATTTCACGTGTGACTTAGATTACACTAACGGATGTAGTTGTAGGTATAGCAAAGCATACGTGGCATACAAGGTTGGCTGTCATGCACACGAAACACCAATACAAGTTTACATTACAGGATATATAGCTAAACATGTGCAGGTATGTGTGTGTATATATATCTACCCATAACTAAATGTATATATATATATATATATATATATATATATATATATATATATATATATATATTCCTCTCCCTCTCTGTAGTACAAATGTATACATACATAGACAGACATATATATATAAATACCCACATATAGATATATACATATGCAGACACCCATACATCCACACATTGTCAGATATATATACAGCAATATATATATATATATATATATATATATATATATATATATATATATATATACATATGTAGATATATGTAGATATATATATATATATATATATGTGTGTGTGTGTGTGTGTGTGTGTGTGTGTGTGTGTGTGTGTTGTGTGTGTGTGTATATATATATATATATATATATATATATATATATATATATATGTATATATATATATGTACAGCTATATAGCTATGATATGATACAGCACTTAATGACATATGTTCACAGGCCATGCCAATGGGGGTGAGGGGCCAAATCAACAAACATGTAACATGTACCACCCCCCCCCTCTCCAGCCAGACAGGGGAAACATACAAACTCCACTACTCCCCAAACCAGAGGCAGGGCACAACCAGTGGGGGGAACACTGTGGACCCGCTAAGTCTAATCTTGCAACAGAGACTGGAGTGTCCCTTGCAGGACACCCCAAAAATTGATGATGATCGGAGTCAGTCCCTGTAACGATTTAACTGTGCAGGCCATATACGTTCATGTACTACAAGGTTGGGTAAGCCTGATGACCCATGGGTTGAAACAACGTACTACATGTGTCCCGAGACGTGTAGAGTGGGCAGTGTGTAGTGGTGTGGTTAGACCCGACCTGTGCCCACAGTAAGGATGAGTGCTGTAGAGGAGGGGCAAGTGGGAGAACTATGGGCAAGCAATTATGGGCCTAGGCTTGCAGGTGTTGGCTGGCGCAGTTCTATTTGGACTATTTGGGATGTAAGCAATAGTGCGAATTGAGTAGGGCCTCCACCTAACAAACAGACAGTGGGTAACACTGCAGCATAGTCTATTTTACATGGCAAAGCACGGTATAACCATATGTGTTGTTGCAAAACCCACTCCATAACACCAAAGAACACATGGCCACAACACACCACTGTAGGCATGTAAGCCGATCTAAGTGACATCACAATATATTTTTTTAGTCCTCACCCCCACCCAGGGGTGTGAGTGTCCAATGCAAACTCCAACTGCAGTGTATATGCACAGCTGTTGCTGTAGAAGACATGGCCAGCTGTGTACCTTCCCTGCAGCCTTCCTGCACATCCCTGGATAATTCCCCTACTAACTCCCCCCTATGTGCCCCATGAACACCGCTTATCTATCAACCCCTGTTCAATTTCTATTAATGTTTAACATTACACATAGGTGACACCCTCTTCCCCAACTATATTGCCAGAATCTGAAACCCCCAGTCCACATGTATTACCTCAGTTGTCCCACAGGACACATGTAAATAACACATGAATGGACTGCACAAGCACACTTGGATCAGCACAGGTTCACCACCTTGCGAAGCCCCCCCCAACTTACACTCTATACCACTACATCAACTAGTGGAACTGACACCTCTTGTCCTGCCTTGCATACAAATCCCAACATCTGACAAACATTCCCTATTGCTCCCCATCCACTTATTCCAACAGGCTACTATACAGTTACAATGTCACCCCCACTACCTACCTACTTACTCCTTCACTATTCTCCTCAACTGTACCACACAGGTATGGAATAACTAAACCTACCCCAAATACCTGCGTGTAACCTATCCAGAACTGTTAAACTGGAATCCAACTTCACCTTAAACTGACCTTTGTTAACAATCATGCCTGACATGTAAACCTGACCTAAGCATGTAAAATACCGACATGTTAATGTAAACTAAGCATGAAGTATGGGGGACATAGCTATGTTACGTCTGTTACTCTCTATGAATGTGAACAGCTCAGTATTAATTGGATTTAGTAGCTGGGGTCACTGTGGAGTTCTACACCCTGGGCCACCACTGAAAATGGACAAGCATCCAGTCGGAATGTCCCAGTCCACAAATGTAGACTAAATACATGAAGTAGCGTGGGGGTATGTGGAAGCAAGCGGGTGTAAGCCTGTTTGGGCAGCGGTAAGCAATTATCACACTGGTTAAGCAATGTAGATGCTAACTCAGTGCAAGATGCTGCAACCAGAGGTCAGCAATGCTGAGCCTCGCGCAAACCAGCGCATACCCACCTGCAATTTCTCTACAGTGCCTTAGTCACTCTGTAGCCAACAGCTGTCGTTGTAGCCATTAACAAAATATTCTGCACTGCCAGGTTGCAACCTCCCAACCCTGCACACTATAGTCTACGTGAGTTCCACTATGCCATGGCAGATACACATTCAGCTGCTGTGATCACAAACATATCATCCAGCACAGTCATCCAACAGTATAGGAAATGTATGTAAGTGTGTAGATTAATACCAGGAAACATGTGTACATTGATCAACCACAGTATTACGAGCAGTCTACGTGCATCAAAGAACAGTGCCCGCCCAATCATACTGTGAGAACAGTAGTGTTGCATAATACCAATGAGAATAATGAAAAACGGTGCACACCGTAAGGGTGTGTGGGTGTGCTTCATGCACAGAATGTCACACCTGGGGCATTGGGTCTGCGGACCCAGGAGATGAGACTGGGGAAATGTGTGAGCAAACTGCTGCATCTCAGAACCCTGGCAGGATGCTACCAGTGGGAGAAACAGTGTAGACCAGCTGATTCTACTCTTGACACAACAACAGGTCCATCCCTGGCAGGATGAACCAAATGTTGTGGGTCACATTGATGTCTCCACTGGTATCGGAGGAAGATCAAGGGCAGGCTCATACATACATGGACTAAATGGATGAAGAGCCTACAGATGCTTGGCTCGAGACTGTATACTGGAGGAGTACTGACACGTGCAGAGAAGGAAATGTGTGGAGGTGTGGTATGGCAGGGCTAGCAACTGGAGAATGGATGGATGCTGTGTACATGTAGCTCAGGAGCCAGGGAAAGGGAACATGGGTATGACATTATGGTAGAAATATGCAAATGAAGCAGAACAGCAATAGTGTAGTGGGCAGGGCATCCGTCTAACGCACACGCATTCCCAGTTCAGGTCCCACTGCAGCACATTCTATTTTCCATGTGAAATCTGTATATCCACATTGTTTTGCTGTATAACCTACTAAATAACATTTATATGTGAACAGGAGTACTGCATTAAATGCACATGTGAAGTGACAGAACTGCTTTAAAGTGCCTTAATCACTCAGTATCCAACCGCCGGTGTTCTGCCCAACAAAAAAATAAACAGCTCCTGCAAGGCTCAAGCCAAGGACCCTGCACATCATAGACAAAGTGATTTACCAGTAAGCCATGACAGATACAAAGAAAGTTTATGTTTTCAGGAACATATCATCCAGTCCAGTCATGCAACAGTACAGAGAATGTATACAAACATTAGATGTATGTGTGTGTAGATATATTAATATCTATACAGATACAACATATCTATATATCTATCTATCTATATATATATATATATATATATATATATATATATATATATATATACAACTATATACATATATATCAATATATATGCACAGATATACATGCAAATGCCTATGTCGACACATATGTGTCTACACCTATATGTCTACATATACACAGCACGTAACTTATGTGTACACAGATATATATCCATGTCGGTATACACGGACATAGTTATATATATGTTAGCAGATATGTATATCTATATAGGTATATATGGCCATACATCTGTAGATAGCAATGGCCGATTAACAAACCCACATATATCCACATGGACCGTTAATGGGGTTGTGAGGCCCCACACACAATACGTCTTGATTGAATAGGCACCCCCCCCACAACCAAACACGTCCGCCCTGCAATACACTACCAAGTGTTGCAGATTCCATAATCAGGACCTGACATGACATGGCCACAAGATGCTAACAGTAAGCCACCCCACCTGTATGATGTCAGGCTGATATTGTTAACATATCATGCAGTACAGTCTGCCTCCCATAGGAAATGTAATATGTGTAAGCCATCAACATCCCCAGGATACAGATACACAGACACAGATATGCAGAAACAGATATATATATATATATATATATATATATATATATATATATATATATATATATATATATATATATATATATATATATATATATATATATACATATAAATATATATATATATATATATATAAATAAAAAAAACAGATATATGTACAGTAAGATACATATGTAGAAGGTGCACACAATATGGAACAGCCACTATGCCTACAATTAACACTTGAACAATTTAACACTGTGTGGGCCACCCATACATATGTCATTCGTTGCCTGCAACATATACCCATAGAGAGGTCATAGGAAAGACACCACACACAGGTTTGCAGAAATGGAAAACCTTTAATTGTGTAGTATTACAGTTCTATATGCCTTGTCATATAGCTGTTCAGACACTGACAACCATATGAACAGAGTACTGCAACCGTGAAACAGTTACACTAATACAATATTCTGTAAAGGTTCACATCTGTTGCTGTCCAGGCCAAGCCCTTCAAATTGTACAATAGTGAAGACAGACTGGGCCACAGGTTACCAAACAATCAACAGTATGTAATGCAAGATTATAGTTCAGCAGCCTCAATCTACACTCTGTACAAACTCAGTAGGCGGAAAAGACGTGATGTGATCAAATGGGTTGTAACTGTTACATAACAAGGCATAACCCACACCATCACGAGCACACCAACAAACAGAACAGTCTGTATGGCAGGAGGCAGTAGGCTTGCATTACCCCAATTCATGTACGTAATGTAAATATAGGTGAAGTATACTGTACTGTACCATCCAGTTACCTTATGGCAGCTCACCCCTGAAACCCCTACTGTTTGTAACAGCCTAGGTCATGTATGGTGCTCCCCCCTAGCCTCAATAATACAGGGCCACATACCACTGTTACATACACTGGCCTCTGGAGTGCATGAGGGCACACATGTATTGTGTAGGTGACGCCCACACATATATGTCTCCAGCCCCACCATATGTGTGGGGGATACAGCAGCAGTGGACTGATGGCAGCAATGGCAGTGTGATATACTCACAGCCCACTACAGAACAACCCCCAACAGCATAACATGTGTGCAAAGTTTGGTATGTAGGTGGAGGACAGAGGCTGGGACACAGGCACATATGTGGAAAACTGTTGCCATACACTAAGCAAGTTGCTGGTGTTGCAGGATAGTCTGCAACATACCTCTAGTCAGGGAATTGAGTTTAGAAACAGAAATGGATGTTGCCATGTACTGATAGCACTCAACACACACACTGCCAGTGTACTATCTGACACAGGATCTGTGTGGTGGACAGACAAAACATGATAGGCACACTTCTGTCCAGCAAGAGGATTGGCCCACAGTTGTGAGCTATGCAGACAGACTGCATTCCAAGGTAAACTAGTATGTATACACACACACACACACACACACACACACACACACACACACACACACACACACACTGTAACACCAGTACTATACAAAGCATAACGCAACTCTACTCACAGTCTGTCTGTAGTTCCTGATCCTCCTACAAATATGTGGCTGCCCTGAGTGTGCCAGTTCTCCTGTAAGAGGTATTGTTACCTGCTGTCTGTAACACCGATGCTCGTACACAGGAAGGATGTCCATCACACAGGTAATGTAAAGTGACCACACCCACATGATGTAGGGAGTTATAGTGGGTGGATGCCTTGACACGGGTAATTCGAAGTACTACACATATGTAATCATATCTATAGGCTATCTGGATAAATATATGTACATATATTTCCACCATATGTCCTGGACATGGAGTGTAGCCCTACCCCAGCCTCTATAGTCCCAAAGTCATAGTGCAAGGGGATGTCACGTATGTACAACAGGTATATTAGTAAACTATTGCTACTGTCATTGGGATTGTCTTCACAGACATGGTGTGTGTGGGAGGTCACATCTGCTTATAACATGTGTGCCATTGGCTACTGACCGACGTCCTAAGGGCATCATTGAAAAGTACCACTGCTAGCATGTAATGCCCCTGTGAACTGCAGAAGAGATACTGACCATGCAGAAGAGATACTGACCAATATATGTGGAAATTCTGACACACCCTGTACAGTCCAGATATATACACATAAGCCCTTTGTGTACAACATGTGTACCATGCCTGACAATATGGATGTAGACAGTCATGTAGATGGGTATAACACATAATGACTGGAATACATTTGCCACCATAGGTTATGCATTCACACTCTCCTCTTTGGCCTGACACATAATGACCACTGGTACAGGTGTGCCATGGCCACATACTACCCACTAGATATTGACATACATCTGTACAGCATCCCACTGCTCTGTCTGACATACATGACTTGTAAGAGAGGCCTGGCAACAGTACATCTGGCAAGTATCTACACATGACATCTCACTGGGTGAGTACACTAAGCTGCTAGGCATGTAACAATGCACTGTGCAGGCTATGGGCAGACTGGCTCAACACTGGCCTACATCTCCTTTGGGGGAATGCACGTACCTGCATATATCGCAGGCTCAACAGGCATGTCACAGCACAGGGTAAGATACACCTGTGTGAAGGTGCATATCCACAACCAATGTGAACACAGCCATAGCCACATATGTTAAGCTAGCATAATATTACAGTATATGGTCTATCTGTTCTACACCATCCTCATATGTGCCACTCACAGACTGACCCTGCATATACTGGGTTGCTACACAGTTTGGTCTGATAGCTGTCTGTGGTATTGGACATGTGTGTGTATGGCCCTACAAACATGTACGCAAATACAGTACCATACAGTGGGGCAGCATGTAACATCAGATAGGAGGGGAACTAGAACAATGACATCTACCACAGTCTGTATACAGGATACAGTACATATTAACAATACACACACTGTCAACATTCACCATAAGTACACAGACCTCAGTACTGTACAAACATCCGCAGAATTTCCAGGTTATGGCATGACATATAACCCCTACTGTACATAACACATGTAGCAGTCTGATATATCACAGGCTTGGCTCAGATATGATGACACTAATTATGGTGTACAGCACATATGCATCACTTCCTGCACGACATATTTACAAAGGTTGACAGAGGTGTGGCTGGGAGCACATACACAGGGCCAATATTGACATGTTGCTGTGATAACCTCATACATTTACTGTTGTAATGGGGTTTGTTGCAACATATGTCCTATGAGGGATATGAAGTCAGTAACTGTCATGGCCTTCACCATCTACAGACTGCAGTCTTCGCACTACCTTCTGCAATCCGCAGATAGATGCTCTGTGGGTAACATATGAAACCAAAGGCACAACACTGCCCAGTCTGCAGATGACCCTGCATATGGGATTCCTCATAAACATGGAACTGACATGGCAGGTATTGAGACATGTACAACAACCATATCCAGACAAACACTGTAAAACCAACATTACTCCTAATGCAGTATAGCAGCACTTACAGTCTGTAGTCAGGTCAGGCACTTCACCCTCCTGTTTGTTGCCCTCTTTCCACAGTGTATGTTGTTAGAGGTAAATCCCCAATCCATCTGAGATGCTGTTTGCCAAACAATAGTACTAGTTCCTGCTCACAGTGAATGAAAAGGGCCAACACCACCATGATGTTCCTAGATATTGGATTGTGTTTCCATGCAATTGGCTATGGGAATGTTACCACAGCTGTTCCACATGCAATCAGCTAGTGGAGGGCTGCAATTCATGCAGAGTTCATCAGCTGATCATGAGCACACTTAAAATACACATGCTGCTGCCTAAGCAAATCAGGTGTGGGTCTCCACATCCACCAGAGAGAGAGAGTGGGTGAGGCAGACAGAGGCAAATACATGTCAGGAGGGGTGAGAATGTAAAACTGAAGCATGCTTGTGTCACACACCTACCAACACAGGGTATCAAACCCCTAACAACTATGTAGTTCTATCACAGTTTGATGCAGTTATAGGATGCGAAACATGGGTTACCTGTTGTGGAGCACTCAGAACATATATGTGATGGTGAGTGACATCTGCACCAGGGATACGGCAGCTATACAGTAGGTGATGTACACGTGCCTGTCCACATGAACAGGTGCCAGCATCAACACAGCCACACTCTCATAGGGACGCACACACATTGACACACTTGGCAGGGCCAGGAGTACAACCCATCAGTAGTGGGATTACTGCAACACATCACTGTGCAGGTATCACATGCACCACATGAGTCGTATGGAGGTTGTATGGGCAAAGATTATGAAGAGGTCTCAGACATCAGACAGCATGCTTCAGTATGCCCATGGAGGTTGTAGTGAGTGTGGATGTGGACATACGCACAATACAACACACACACAAACACACAGGGTGCCAGTACTGACATGCATGGGTGTATGTCTGCACGGGTGTGTGGTAGTCAACTGTGCCAGCAGGCTATACAATGAGTATACCTTGGCATCAGGCTACATGACAATGGTCTGCATTGTGGCTCAGGGCTGTAGTTTCTGCATTTTCCCACACAGGTGGGTGCTGTATACCCCATCCAGTCATCTGGGTGACTAATGTGTGTGGCCAATACTTTGCATCACTTGACATGTATGTGTTCCTTAGTCCATGACATGGACAGTGTCTAGTATGTGCACACCTTCCACATGCATGTACAGTGACATGTGAAACTGTACCTGGGGTATCTGGCCCATGTTGTGAGCACAGATTATCATCAGATGTGCCAGTCTTGCCCACTCATGTCAGGGACTGGTAATGGGCAGCAGGTTTACCCTACATCTACATTGATAGCATGCTAACAGCATTCCCTGATGTCAGTGGTATCTGTCCAGAAAGGGCATGTTGTCAAGCATGGTATGTCTGTTGTGGGTCACATGTGAAGGCACCACAGGTGGTGCAGGTGTCCATTGGGGAACATGGGGAGGTGCATTATCTGCATGTACGTGCATATTGGACAGATGTTGTGGGTGACATGCCCTCTACAGGCCACTGATATCACTCCATAGTTACTATCAGTGGCCAATATGCAGTGTACTACCCACATATTGGCTGTTACCTAGGCATGTGTGTGTGTGTGTGTGTGTGTGTGTGTGTGTGTGTGTGTGTGTGTGTATGTTACGTGGGTGAGAGTATGTTCTAGGTAATACTGGGGTTGCTAACTATGATTGCCTGTTGTTGATGTCACATGTATGGGTATGGATATGCACCCCAGCCTCTCGGCTATTTCACAGCTGTTATCCCTGTACAGTGGACATTGTGATATGTACTAGGGCCACCATATAAGAATTTTGCAAAACCCACCGCACATTAGGCCCAGGTGTCCCGCACCCACCTCCACCCACAATATGGGTTACAAACACACACACCTGTCATGTCTGGGAGTAGAACCCCTAACTAACTAGTGTATTACACTACAGCACTACATGGTTATAGCACGTGCCACAGACATTACTGGAGTACTCCTTCCCCAAAGGTGCATTTTACAATGAATGACATCAGCAGGATTACCAAAGTAGAGCATTTGAAATGTATTGTGAGTGACTAGCCTATGATGCATTGCTCCATACACACACACTGAAACACACACAAAACATCCAAAACTGTCATGGGTGGGGATGGAACCCTACCACAGTTCTAATTCACACTCCAGTCGCACCCAGTTACCAGACACGCTACAGAGATTACTGGGTTACAATTTTCCCAGAGGTGTAGTTCTAGGTGGGTGACATCAGCAGCCTTGCCAAAGTTGAGTGTATGAATTTTGAGTAGTGTGAGTACCCTAAAAAGCATTGCTTTCTACACAGTCAGAGATGGACAGACATGCACACAAACACACAGTTGTCAAGTCTGGGATTAGAACACCTCCCCAGGTGCTTTATCACACTACAGCAATACGTAGTTACAGGCCACGCTATGGGGGTTACTAGGCGACAGCTTTCCCAGAGGTGTATTTCTAGGTGGGTGACATCAGCAGCCTTGCCAAAGTTGAGTATATTACTTGTGAGTACCCTAAAAAGCAGTGCTCTCTACAAAGTCAGACAGACACACACACAAATGCATACACACAGTTGCCAAGTCTGGGATTAGAACACCTACCTAACTACTTTATCATACTATAGCAGTACGAAGTTACAGGACGTGCTATGAGGTTAACTTGACAGCAATCTTTCCAGAGGTGTATTTTTAGGTGGGTGACATCAGCAGCCTTGCCAAAGTTGAGTATATGACTTGTGAGTACCCTAAAAAGCATTGGTTTCTATACAGTCAGAGATGGACTGACACGCACACACACACAGTTGCCAAGTTTGGGATTAGAACACCTTCCTAACTACTTTATCGCACTACAGCAGTACACAGTTACAGGACGCGCTACAGAGATTACTTGGCAACAACTTTCCTAGAGGTGTATTTCTAGATGGTTGACATCAGCAGCCTTGCCTAGGTTGAGTATATGAATTGTAATGAGTGTGAGTCCCCTAAAAAGCATTGTTCTTTACACAATCAGAGACAGACACACACACAAACGCACACACACACACACACACACAGTTGCCAAGTCTGGGGTTAGAACACCTAACTACTTTAGCAGTACACAGTTACAGGACATGCTACAGAGATTACTAGGCAACAGCCTTTCCAGAGGTGTAGTTCTAGGTGGGTGACATCAGCAGCCTTGCCAAAATTGAGTATATGAATTGTGAGTACCCTAAAAAGCATTGCTGTCTACACAGTCAGATACACACACACACACAGAGTTTCCAAGTCTGGGGTTAGAACTCCTACCTAACTAGTTTATCACATTATAGCAATATACAGTTATGGGATGTGCCACAGAGATTATTGGGCTGCCACTCTCCCAAAGGTATATTTCACATCGGATTACCTCAGCAGGCTTGTCATAGTAGGGCTATGGGGAGGGCGGTGTGTGCATGGGCCATAACCCATTCATGTATGGGTTGACACGCCACATGCGGTCACACGCGAGGTCATATGTCACAGGTACGTGTATACAGCTGCTAGATGACTACTTCCTTGTACAGTCATGTTGCACAGCTGGCACGTGCACCACATAGTTTGTAATGCTGACAGATACTGTTGGCTAGTATCTGCAGTGAGTGACATCTGCACGTCCTGTGTTTGGGGCCCTTTGGCTGTGTGCTGGGTGGAACAGGCCGGGATGGCTCCCTGTCACAGTAACCCTCTTCCACACATCTATTTACGTCTACTTTTGGCTTCTTATAGTGTGTTGTCCTGACATATATGTCTGTATTCCTATCCAGTGTGTGTGTGCAAGGCATGAGTGGTGCATACAGATGAGTGTCTCCTGTAAGAACTGCTACTGCCAGATATGTCTGGTCCACTGGTGTTTGCAGTCATTGCCTTCATGTGTTTCAGTGCTTGAGCATGCCCAGTATGACCTTTCAGTATGTTGTAGACTGACATTGCCTTCATTTCTCTAAGTGTGTGAGCATGCCCAGTATGGCCGCCTGTATTGAATCTGTGGATCTGTGCTTTCATTTTTCTAAGTGTGTGAGCATGCCCAGTATGGCCATCTGTATTGTATCTGTGGCTCATGTCCAGGTAGTGTGTGCTGCAGTGCTGACCTCTGTGTTGTACACTGACAGGTAGCATGCTGTCTCTGCTGGGTATCCATCGATCATTTGGCTTTGACTGTTACTACATTTTCGCATAGCAGGAGGGCACACATGACTGTTTCTACACTTCTACACAGGAGTGGGGGGGCACACCTGACAGTTATTACATTACTATGTAGGATGGGGGGGCACTCCTGCCTATTTCTACATTTCTACACAGGAGTGGGGGGACACACCTGACAGTTATTACATTACTATGTAGGATGGGGGGGCACACCTGACTATTTCTACATTTCTACATAGGGCTGTGGGGGCACACCTGACAGTTATTACATTACTATGTAGGATGGGGGGGCACACCTGACTATTTCTACATTTATACACAGGTGTGGGGGGGCACACCTGACTGTTATTACATTACTATGTAGGATGGGGGGGCACACGTGAAACATGTACACATTCGCTATGACTGTACTGGTATGTCGGGTACTCCATTTCATTCTGTATTGCTAACTATCATGCTGCCTAGAGGCATACCAGTGTACTACAGATTGTGGCTTTGGTTGCCCTACATATTATTGTCTGCCTTCCTACTCTTCAGAACTAACATCCCACTGCCTGCCGTGCTGTGGTCTGTCTGTCTAAGCCTGGGGGGGGGGATTAACCATAGCTATCATTCTGGGGCCATGCCACAGGCTCTGTTTGGGTTTGTCTACACCTGTCCTGCCGGCTGGGACTGTTGTTGGGTATGTGAACCATCCAGACTGGCATGTGTGGGTCATATGGAAACACATGCCACACAGCACATTTCCTGCAATGGGTTTTGTCACTCTGTGTAGTACTGGCTACTATGGTGTCTCCAGTATGTTTTGCAGATGTCATGGTGCAACTATGGGTGTCTACTGTCTGCTGCCATAACATTCATCCACCCAATTTCCTTGCATGCTCACATCCATACCATAGCTACAGGTAACAACACATTCTACTCCATTTGGCAATTGGTAGGTTGAATGACTTACCTTGAGGGTGTGCCAGACTTCCAGATGGTGCTGGAGGGATGCCTATGTCAGATGCACATACTACACTCCCTATACATGGTTGAGCACAGGTAGTGTCATATTTGGCATCCCTTTTACTGTATGTGCGAGTTAGAGAGATGTGTCATTCCCTGGGTCCCTACTGTGTCAGTGCATGTGCTATGCGTTGCCTCTTTGCCAAGGCCAGGGCATACTGGGCATGCCTCCTTCTGCCTACTGGGGCATGCTCAGGCTGTTCCTCTCCAGGGTCGCTCTGTGCCTGTGCATACCTTGGCATTGGTGGGGGGCTGGGTGACCCTGCCCCATGCTGTTCCTGCTTCAGTTGTTTCCGCAGGATCATACTGTGTAGCATAGCACATACCATAACAATTTGGGTACATGTAGCTGGTGCATACTGCAAGGCTCCATTGGATGTGGACAGACACCAGAGCCATGACCTGAGCATCCAAAACACACACTCTATTATATGTCTGGCCTGTGCGTGTGCCTCATTATGGCGTTGTTGTTCAGGTGTGTGCGAATTTCTGATGGGTGTCATCAGCCATGGCTCCAGTGGGTACCCAACATCCCCCACTAGGTGACCATAGGGGATGTCCACATTGGCAAATCTCTGGTACAGCTGCGTCAGATGCCATATGTGTGAATTGTCATAGCTTCCAGGGCAGCCAGCACACACATACAGTATAAAGCCCTGGGCATCACAGACAACCTGGCAATTGATGGAGTGGATGCCCCTATGGTTGATGTAGGCCCTATCCTGCTCACCAGGTGGTGCTTTGGTACATATGTGAGTGCAGTCTAAAGCACCCACTACCCCAGGGTATTCTGCTATTTGGTGGAAGAGACATGTATTGCTGATCAACATTTCATGGGTGTTGAGGAAATATACATGTTCACTGGCATGTGCTGACATGGCATCCAGGAACTGGTGGAATACTCTGGATGATGATGCCTATGAGATCCCCATGATATCCCCAGTTGTGCTTTGGGAGGTACCTTTGGCTAGTATACCTAAGCCTACACATACCTTGGTGTCCACTGGGGTGTGTTTCCCTCGGTCAGTTTGGTTTGTCAGGTGTGGCTGGCACAGCTCAACAATTTGCTGTAGGAGGTCTCTGTCCACCCTATAGTGCTCCACTATCTCCAGCTCATGTAGCCCCTGGTAGGTTACCCTGGGTCTGTACTCTCTTCTCCGTCTCCTCACTGTGGGTTGTTTGGCAGCATTCACATCCTCACCACCCTCAGCCTCTTGCACATGTTGTTCTATGTTGCCTGCTGCAGCCCTTCTTATTTTGTAGGTTTGTTTGTTAAAATTTTCCTGCTTGTATACACTGGTGGTGTTGAGTGTGGGAAAAACCTGAGGGGAAGGTGTTTGCATGGTTTATAGTAGTGTTCTGGTCTGGGCTGGTCTGCTGCCTGTGTAATTGGCTGATTTTGATACAGTTCACCTGCCAGCCAAACGTAGTTCTCCTTGAACACCGTCCTACTGCTGTTTTCCCTTCGCATTGCCTTCCTGTTTAAGCCCGTGTGTGCACCGCACAGAGTGGTCATATGTGCACACTGCTGCTATTTCTTGGTTTAACTTATTTTTTCTTCCTGTAAAACCCGGAGAGTGGCACGCACACCCGCTTAGGCTTTGTAAAGAGTGCTAGGCAGGTTTAGACACATCCCCTAGACTAGCTGTGCTAAGTTGGATACAACCCCGAGGCACAGGGCTCCAGTTTGCTGACAGTATGCCTGACACTCCCACACATGTTGTCAACTACCTCCTAGTCTTGCACTCAGCTATTCATACTCATAATCTGTTGGGACCTGCCTCATATGCTGGGGAAAACTGGGATTCACTATCCTTCCCCTCATTTGCATAGAATTGCCTGCTAATGCATAGTTACATGTGTCACACTGTGCCTCCCCCCTTAGCAACCACTACTCACTGGCCAGGTTGTCTTTTGCCTGCCATTGACTTGCATGGTGGAATACTGATTTTAGTTAGACTGCTTTTTTTAGGTTTATTTTCTTATTTCCCCACCAATCCCATTTGTGCGCAGCTGCCAAATGCTTCAACGGCCATGATCGGCAGACATATCATAAAAGTTGTATTTTGTACATTTGGCATTGTTTGCAATGCCAATGGCCTTCTACTTGGTCATTGACATGCTTCCTCAATGATATGCAGCCTTTATTTGGAACTGTCATAGCTCCGTTTTGGAGTTTGCAGTACCGTACTCGGTTACTAACTTAGTACATTTCTGCATATTAAGCTAGTCCTGCGCACCGTGATTCCTGCTTGCTGGGTGGTGGATTGATCTTATTTGCATGGTTTTCACCTGCAAATGGGGGGATTTGCATACAGGGGCTGGGAACATGCAGCACTAGTGCTACAGCGCTCGCGCATGTCAAACGAGCACGTACATGGATCGCTCGGCTGCCATATTCGCAAAATTTCCTTTTACACTAATCATGCACGCCGTGCAAGCTTTTGAGAATCCGGGGGTGAATATATTATAGCATTAAGAATCAAAATACAGAAAAACGTGCATTCAAAACCATATTTATAATTCCATGTGTAATGAGACTCACTACAGCCACTGCCTTGTTGATCTCATATTGACTTACGGTGTCTCTTCCACTTTCCTTTCACTAAACCAACAGCCGGTCATAGCACATATGCATCCTAGAAAGTTAGGTCTCCAAGAAGAAGAAAAAAACTGAAGTTTGCACACTTGCATCTCACGTATTGATTTAGATATTTTCTAGAAAATTCTGTTGGAGGACAGCCAAATGGGCATGATAAGAAGTACAGAGAGCTATATAAAGGAAATGTTGAAAAGGGCCCTTCCAGCTGGGTCAAAGGAAAGCAGGCAAAGTCTCTGAAATGGTAGTCTTGAAACAGGCAGTCTTGTAGTGATCTTTCCAGTGGTCAAAACAAGTGATCCATGAAAAGTTAGGCAGTGAGCATCATGCCACCTTGTTCTCAGTTTCTTGAATTAAATACTTCTGTGTAGTTTCCTGTAGAAGTCCTATCAAATTAAAATAACCGAGACCTAGCACATAAAATAATTGAAACTTACATACAGGAGATATATAGGTGGAGTGGATTAGTTTTGATCAGATACAATTGTTTATATTTCAATTCCTTAACATCTTTAAGAGGATGAAGCCCTGAATAAGATCCAGGTGACTGAGCTTCAGTTAGCAGACCTAGAGCTGGAGGGGTTAATGAAAAGTGAAGAAAAAATGAAGAGTCTGTGTCCCCTCACCGGGTCTATATTATAACATCGAAGTCTTAAAACTTTGCATGTTATAATATCGAACCCTATGTACCGAACACTGAAAATAGCGAAGCTGCAGAATATCAAATACTTCCCTAGGGAAAGTATTCAGTGGGCCGTTTCTGCAGCTTCGCTATTTCCTCGACTGTGGAGCAAAGGTTATGGACTGGGTTAAGGTAAGTGTGCGAGCGAAGGTGAGTGTGCGATAGGGACCTTAGGGTTAGGGATTGGGTAAGGTGAGTGTGCGATAGGGACTTTAGGGTTAGGGAGTGGGTAAGGTGAGTGTGCGATAGTTAGGGACCTTAGGGTTAAGGAGCGGGTAAGGTGAGAGTGCGGTAGTTATGGACTTTAGGGTTAGGGTTGGGTTAAGGTAAGTGGATAGCTAGTAGTGTATGAATGGTTTAGTGTAGGGTTTTGTGAAGTGTATGCGTGTGGATTATTTATTTTGGTGTGCTTGTGTGCATGTTTATCGGAATAGCAAATTTTTTCCCTGGGAAAAAATTTGCTATTCTGAGTGTTTGATTTTGGTCTTTTGATTGAAATGGTTCGATATTATAACATTCGAAGTTTTAAGACTTTGATGTTATAATATAGACCCACCCCCTCACCACTGTCAGGTTATGAGGGGCAAAGGATGTGTGCAGGGGAGGTACATAGCTGCCACATTGCTGGTATATACCAGAGGGCACATCAGAAATCACCAGGTCATAGAGGAGATGGACCACAGAGAAGGTAATGTGCAACCAAGGAGTTGGGGCATAACCTCATAAAGTGTCATTACATGCCCCTGGAGTAAGGGACCCTAGGATAGGTCAAAGGTGGGGATGTTTACTTCACAAGTATGTGTGTGTTATTAGCAAGCCTGGAACCAGCATGGAGTAGGAGTTAGGGCTCAAAATACCATCCATCTGTTGTATTGTCAGGAAGGCCATCTTGTGCTGGTGGCAGCTGCAGGGGAATGAAAAGGCCAACTGAGTGAACAGGGAGGAGATCTGATCATCAGTGATAGAAAGATAATGACAACAAAAAACACACTTTCAGGCATTGAACAACTTATGGTAACTGCCTTATTTAAACTAACCACATATTATTCCTAATATTTTGCTCCCAAGTGAAATAATTCATTGTGATGGTTCTCAGTAGATGACATTTGCATTTGCACCTAAACATGCCACCTGAGAGATATACCTTACAGCAACTGCTTTTGATTAATGATGACATTTCTTGGCTGGAAAAAGCAAGACAGCCACTTGCATAGGTGCAGCAGAGCAAACCTTGCTAACAATTGTCCTGTTATGCTAGCAGAGATAGAAAACAATGGGCCTTGAAATGACCTTTGGGAAATACCTTTTATTACTGCATAGGTCTAGGCATGTAAACAATTAATGCAAAGAGGAACCAGTTTTTGTTTTGCGCAAAACTTATTCCTGGAAATTTTTGCAAGAGAAGTGAATGATTTACCAGGTGAAGAACTTCTTCAAACATTAATAAAATTACCCATGTATGTTTCCTCATATCAGTGTTAGTCATTCTAAGACATGTAATCTTAATCAGCATTGTCTGTCCTGTGTCCTTGTAAAACCTCTGCTGGTTATGAACAACCACCTGAGGGGTTTAAGGTTATTGACACTAACTGTAGGTCACCTTCTTCATGTACGTAGCTAAAAGGTTGATAGCAAAAAAGCACTCAAATGTATCTTTTTGTGCTGCATTTTATTCACTGTGACCATAGCATCATGCTTCCTAAAGAAAGGAATGATGAACTACAAAGCATTTAAAGATTCATTACCAACATACAGCTCAAAATGTGTAGTATGCAAAAATGTACTTATAGTATGTGTATTGTTTCTGTAGGTCCATTAATTCATGATGCATTCCTTAAACAGTTTATATTACATTATGAGATTTTTTATGATTTTGTCGGTTCAATACACAAAGGCGGTGGGTATAACTATGTAGTTTACTCACTGCATGCACTGTTATACTATAACTCTTTACCCATACTATCGGGCATCATTCAAATTAATACAGAACCAACACTTTTGATTGGAAAAAACTTCGCAATGTGCAGCCACCTGTTTCATAATGTAAAATGTAATTTGATGCGCCTATATTATCTTGTCGAAAGATGACAATATCGAACTGCTAAAACATCAAAAATGCCGTACATCGCTAATTATATATACCGACTCCGAGATTGTGAGGAAAGAGCAAATTTTCTTATCCCCATTGTACCATGATCCCACAACAATTTCGATGTACGGCATTTTCGATGTTTTAGTCGTTCGATATTTTCAACATGCGATGTTGTGAAGTAGACCCAATCTGACATTACAGACTCCATCTTACCTTGCACCTTTAGAAATGCATGTCCTTTGCTTACTGGATAAAATGCTAGGGAAGTTGGCTAGCTGCATTACATCCCGTGTCGACGTCTACTACTTATTTATTATTTAGGTAAGTATTAAGTGGCCTTTTTATGTGCTGAGCCACTGAGAGCTGATCTGAAGCTGACCGGCAGTGTGCAATGGCTGTTTGCACTCAAGGTTATTAAAGTAGTTTATATAAAATAAAACATGCAGACTGTAATGGCAGACATGCACTGTACTTGTTGGAAAAGCTGAAGAACCTAATTAGTTAATAGTTTTGCATGCCTCATAAAAATTTTCTAAGGTCTGTTCCATGCTTTCTTGAATTCCATCACAATTTTCATGAAAGCTATTTCAAATATTGTCTATGGGTCTGCTATATTTGCTTGCAATACATGAGGTGTAAACACAAAATCTTGCACATTATCGCATCTAACCTGTTACCCTGAATACAAACAAGAGCTAAACTTTGTACTCGACGTGCACAGAAATTCATGCAAACATGTCTAGAAGTGAATTTCTTTTTTGTTTTTTGCAAGGGGATAAACTCCCCACACTCATTTTACTTATTTAATCTCACTTGGCGTTCATTCTAGCTCAGAGAGCAATCATTGTTAAAACATGGCAGCAATGATTGCTGTTTCTTCATTATCAGTTGACCTTGAAGTTGCAGTAATAGTTCTATTTTTAGGCTAAATATATTGTTATAATAAGTAGAAATCATTTACAGAACAGGCAATCAACAACTCGAGCTAACATGCTTTAGCAAACAGCAATGAGCCAGTAGAGCTTGATCAAGTCAAAATAAATCTCTGCAACTATTTCTGTGAAAAAAAAAAACTTTTTATCTGTCCTGAAATACCAAGCTTGTATCTTCAGACTTTGTCCTCGTATTCTCAGATTGTTTAAATTATGGTACCAAGTATGACAATGGATTTTTGTGAGTCACTTAAATGTTTCTTTCACATCTACATTGCACTCATTCTTCAAAAAATCTGAGCATTAAACTTTTATATGACTTTTTGTGAAGTCTTATGATTGTTTTTGAACTAGCTCCATCATGTCTATATGCCTGTAAGGAGCAAAGTTCCAGAACTGCACAGATGGTTTTAGTTTATCATTTGTCTATCAAAGATGAAGTGTCTAGAATAGAACAGATGTCTCTAGACCATTATTACCTGTTCATGAAATGGACTAATGTCTTCTTGATTTCTTGTAACATAGCAATGTGCATTCACTACCTAGAGTGCCTTGGATGTAGAATGTCAAATGTCTGGGTCTCCATCTTCTTCACTTACTGCCTTTATGAGTATACACTATGGCAGCATCTAAACAAACTCTGGTGTCACCTTATTTAGTGACTTAATATTCATTTAAACTAGTCATTTTCTAGTTTAACAAGTGACTCAGTTTGAATTTGCATTAACAAAACATCTGCAGCTTTATGTGAAAACAGAATAGTTCACATAAACTGCCATTCTGAAAATTATAGAAAACACATCAAAACAATAAAATCAGTAGTCCTATATTTAGATGATTCAATGAGAGTAAACATATTGTAGAAACAATAAGAAATGTGGTAAAAAACTGCAAACACTATTACTAAGCTCTGCACAGTTATCCAGCTTGAGCAAACGTTCTACAACCATTTATTGTACTTGTTTATTAACTACGTTAACCAGCTGAGTCAATTAGTCAAAAGGCTGTTTTTAGCCATGATCCAGGGTCATTGGGTTATGTGACTTACACAGTTACAAAAACAAAGAACCATAAACATATTGACTAAAAGAAAAAGTTGAGGAGGCTTAGTTTCAGGGAAAGCTAAGTAATGGACTCAATACAATTGGTAAAAGAGGCCCACTGAGAGTAAACATAAATTGTAAAGAATATTTAAATGCAATAGCAACAAAATGGGATTCAAAGATGGCTGCCATTCTGTAAGCACTGCTGAACTGCAGCTCTCTAATTAACCTGAGGAAATCTAAACCCTGAGTGGATAATATAAAGCTTTTAACATCAAATCTTCGATAACATAACTTGAACTACACTTAACTATCTATTACTAAGAAGAAAAACCAGAAAAAAGGAATATATTTCACTGGATTACAACAGATTAGCTGGCTCTGCAGAGAGAAGTAAACAAAGGAACTGTGTGCTTTCTATACTGCAAGTCTTTGTGTTCAAATAAGATGTCAAAAGAGGAAAAAAACATGGATACAACCACTACTAAAACAAAACTTTCGGAATTGCAGTCACCTGAAAAGGATATGATTTCTAAAAGACAAAAAATTACTAAAATAAAGGAACAACAGAAATCAGGGACAAAATCTAAATCTGAACAACCATTAAACATAGAAGATATCAGAAATGCTCTGCTACCCATACAAGAAGCTCTGAAAGAACTGACTTGTCAAATACAAACATTTGGGAACTCATGTACTCAGTTGCTGGAGAGAATGGATAAGACGGAAGCTCGAATTTCTGAAACTGAGGATAAATTAACTTTACTTGAAAAGAAAACTAATCTACATGATGTGGATATACAGGCTATGCAAAACAAGCTTATGGACTTAGAAGCAAGATCCAGGAGAAACAATATTATTCTCAGAGGGATTCCAGAATCTATTCAGTATAATGAATTAATTCCATCCATATTACAAATATTTGAAGTGCTGTTAAATGACTCTGATGGGGTGAAACAAATTATTATTGAAAGAGCGGACAGAGCTTTGAGAGAGTCACAAGCATCTAACTTTCCTAGACCTGTATATGTTAAAATACTTAACTATCAAGATGTAAGCAGAATACTTACTACTGTAAAACAAACTGGAGGCTATATCATGTGGAAAAATAATAAAATATCCACGTCACAGGATTTACCCATACAGGTATGACAAGCTAGACAGTCTTTGTCTCCATACTGTAGATTTCTTATTGACAAACAGATTAAGTTTCAAATGAAATACCCACATATGCTTATATTTACAATGGATGGGATTAAATATGCTATTTCCACTAAAAATGAGGCAAAAAATCAGTTTCTTAAAGTTTTCAAGGCTTTACCTGTATCAGAGACTTGAATTGACTTTCGTTGAGACTGGCATGCTGCTGAGGTTGGATCCATTGTTTATTGTGTTCCCAGGACTGGATAATCCTTTGTTTGCATTTAAAAAGCTCTAGGCCTCTTCCAGAGTAATAAAACTGTTTGTTTTTGCTTATCTTGATTACCTGCATTTGTTTCCCATCGTTTTATGGCTTCTACGAAGCGTTTTCGATGAGGAGGAAGACAGGAAGTGCCTAAAATGCTGTCATGGGTGCAGATTTTGCTGTGACACTTCCAGGAGTCCGTCTGTATAAGCGGTCCCCCGTCACAAGTATTTCACAGGGTTTCCAGGCTTGGGAAACCAAAGGAAACTGTTTTAACATCTTTTTATTTATTTAACTTCAAAATAACACTGTTGTATGGTAAAGTAAGCACATAGGAATATTTTATTTGTTTCTCTTATACATGTTTATGTAGAATTTTGTGGTTATATTATTTAGAGAGGGTGCAGGGATTTAATAATGTTTGTATAAATATACTTCTCATTATAGTTCATAATATACTGTATTAAAGTGATAATACATTTTATATTAGTTAGTTAGTAGTTTGCTTTAGTATAAAACTATGATAGTGTGGGTTTATAACCAGGGATACCTGTATCTACCTATATATTTATTTTAACATAGGGTTGTATTTTAATATGTTTTTTTTTTGTTTTGTGTGTCTCTATGCATGCGGTTTATCTATAGATAGCTAATCCAAATATTAAAACTTCCTTTTTTCAATTTATTTTCATATGTACTGTAATATTGTATTTTAATTTGATTTGCTTAAATATACTTGATTGGGGAGATGTAGCTCAATGCAGTGCTTGTTAGGGAATGTTTAGTTTAGGCTTTGTCGTAGTTAAGTTAGATTATATAGGTCTCAACTATGGAACATGTTTGAAATTTTATAAAGTGATGTTTTCCTGTTTGTTTCTTTTCTTAAACCTTCTGTTATTCTGTATTACACAAGACCTATATATGTCCTGGTCCGGGGTAGAGTGGGTAAGCACTGGTTTAGGACGGGATCATGTATGGTTTTGAATATACTGTATTTTTTTTTTAATCTTTTCTCTCCAAAACCTTTATTGTACAGTCGACCTTGGTAATGTGGGAATTAGATTCATGGAATGTTAAAGGGCTCCGGAATTTAAAGAAGAGGAAAGTATTGTTACATGTATTGTTGCAGGCTAAGGCGTGGTTTATTTTACTGCAAGAAATGCATTTAATGAATGATCGATGGGTTGATATAAAAAAAAAAGAAGTGGATCAGAGAAGTAATAGCATCGGAAGGTAAGTCAAATAGTGCTGGGGTAGCTATAATTATTAAAGACCAATATAAGGACAAAATTTTAGATTCTAATACAGATAAAGATGGACGATGGTGGTATGTTATTCTGGCATCTACCTTATTTGATAAACCTATTTTACTTTTAAACATATATGCACCTTGTAATGATCAACAAATATTCATAACATCACTGTATTAAATTTTAACACAATTTGATAGATACTACGTAATTGTTGGAGGTGATTGGAATGCTTATCAAAATCCGAAGTTGGATAGATCTTGTCCACACAAAGCATTTAATAAGCATGCAGTATTGGCACTGGATGATATTAAAGAAGACTTTCAACTATATGACCCTTTTCACTATTTAAACAATGCTAATAGTACAAATAATTTTACATTTTATTCCCCATGTCATAAAATGTAGTCCAGAATAGATTTCTTCCTGATTTCAAGAACATTGATTAGTTTAGAGCCTATAGTTGTTATACATGCACGGTATTTATTAGATCATTCGAACATTTCGCTGAGTTTTGCTAAGGAGATAAAAGACACCTTGCGGCAAAGATGCTATAATTGGTCTCTTAATCCAAATCTGCTGAATAAGGAAGAAATAATACAGGAAATTACAAAGTACCTTAAAGACTTACTGGTTAGTCTAAAGAAACAACAATATGCCCCAGATATTGAATGGGCAACAGTTAAAACACAAATAAGAGGAATCCTTTTGCAAAAAGCCTCTTATTATAAAAAAATACTAAATAAAGATATTTAAAACTTGGAAACGAAAATTAAATTATTGGATCAACAACTGATTCAGAATTTTAATGAACAAACAGAGAAAGAACTATTTAAATGTCAGAAGGATCTCTTCTTAATACAAAATAGTAGATTAACATTCCAAGAATATAAGATGTTAGCGAGATATGCTAATCACGTTCAAACACCATCGAGAGTATTGGCTAGGATCATTAATCAATCAAAAACAACACTACAAATTTTGGAAATACAATTTAACAATAAAATATATTCTAAAACAAAGGATATTATTAATATTTTTGAGAAAATATATACAAAAATTTATGATGGGCAAAAGGATATGTCCTTGCATAGAATCTATGAACAATTTTTACAATCAATTAAGTTTCCAGAAATAGGAGAGGATATTCAAAATGATTTAGTTAAACCGATATCTGAAGAAGACATAGTATATACAATTCAACATATGAAATCACATAAATCACCAGGTACTGATGGGATGACAGTGGAGTTTTATAAAAAGTTTGCGGATATTTTTGGTAAGATACTTTCAGTTATATTTAACTATATAATTAGGAATACTATTAATGATCCTCATCTTAACACCTCAAAGACTAATTTTATACATAAAGCCAATTCAGATCCTCAAAACCCCGATAATTATAGACCAATATCATTAATAAATGTAGACATGAAAATTCTAACCTCCATTATAGCATCTAGACTGAAGAAAATCATGACTCATATAATATCCAAAGAACAGGCTGGATTTATGGCAGGTAGACAAACCAGTGATAATATTCTTACATTACATACTATGATAACACATGCTAAACAAAATAATCTTAATATCAATGCCCTTATAATTGATGCACAGAAGGCCTTTGACAGGGTTGATACAAATTTTTTTTTTTGCTCTTTTACCTTATTTTAATATATCCCATGAATTTGTTCAAATGTTGCAAATATTATATAGTAATCCCTATACTACACTGTGCATTAATAGAAGCCTCTCCAAAAGAATACAGATTAAGACTGGAACACGCCAGGGCTGCCCTTTGTCCCCTTTACTATTTAATCTTTATCTTGAACCTCTATTCTTATATATTAAACAGAATGTCTATCATAATGTCCCAATAATTTATGGAACTAAAATCTTAATGGCAGATTTTGCGGATGATCTTAATATTTATTGTGCATCTCCAATATCTGACACTGACAAATTATTGAAGGCTGTTAATGATTTTTCAGAAGTCTCTAACTACAAAATTAACTTGGAAAAAAAACAATATTTTTCCTTTAAAGACATCTAAACCTTTTTCGTTATTGCCTTTGGTTGGGCAGGTAACATTTAAAGAAAAAATTAAATATTTAGGTATTGCGTTTTCTACAGACAATAAAGGCTTCTACAATAATAACATTAAAACAATTTGGGACCAATAATTTCTGATTTTGGGAGGTGGAAAAATTTACGATTGCCACTACTAGCAAAAGTTTCAATTGTCAAAATGAATGTGTTACCACGATTACTTTATATTTTTAGGTCAGCCCAATTAATACTTTTGAAGACATTTTTTAAAAAAATTCATAAAGAATTGGCTAAATTCATTTGGGAACCAAAAAAAAAAACAGGATATCTTATGATAAATTAATGACCCCAAAAAATAAAGGAGGACTGGAGTTGCCTAACTTTGAATTGTACTACCTAATCGTGAACTCTAATAGAATTCTAGGAATTGCCAACTATGATACAATTACTACTAAGTGGACACCAACTTGGGTGATTTTGAATTATAAATATATTTTAAAGTTAAACATTAATCCTAAAGCAATACCCTTTTTAGCTAAAGATACTTTGAAAATTTATGGGATTATTGAACACATTAAAACTAACATATTATCTATACAGGATTTCTTTCAATCTTTGGATTTGGGTCAGTATATGATGGTTTTTCAACCCTTTCATAGGAATTCTAATTTAAAATTGAACAATCAATTAATTGATCTGAAAAAGTTTCCACTGATAGTTAATTTAACTTTGATTGATATATACAAATATCTGGACCGCTCGGCCAATCAAATAAGACAAGAATTTAATTTACCCAAAAATTATCTTGTTATTTTGAGACAAATTAGAGAACTTCCTATGAGCTACTTTATAAATTTTAAACCTGAAGATGAAAATGTTAATAAATGCTTTGAGTTGTGGCAAACCCTCCAACAGGATATTAAATATATAACAGCAACAAATAAATTAATTAAAGACTTTAAATTTCATGATAAAATTCTGTTATCCAATTATTGGGAAGAGAAAATTTTAGTGACAGACAAAAGTAAGATGTTAAAAGCAATTGACCTGACTACCAAATCTACTTCTCTTCAAAAATTGATGTATACCCAGTTGATGATATGGAATAATGCATATTATACACGCCTTACCCTGCATAAATTTAATTCTAAAAATTCTCCAACTTGTCCATACTGTAAAAATCAACCGGCTGATCTTCTTCATATGTTCTGGAGCTGTAAATGCATATATAAGCTTTGGAATTCCCTTAAGATTCAACTTCAGAAGATGGGTTACCAAAGTACAACGTTGTCATGGAAATTTACAATTTTACATATTCCTCTGAAAGAACTCCCTAGATCACAAAGTACTATATGTATTAATATTTTTCTGTTAATGAAGCTTTATATAGCCACTAATTGGTTAGACCCATCTAAAACATCTTGGGAAAGCTTTAGAATTTTGGCAACAAGGCATATATTAGCTCATAAACTACTCTTAAGTCCGAATAATAAAAACATTAATAACCCAAAAATTTGGGAACAGATATTTAATATTATATTAGCATAACACTTTTAACTTGAAGGTATTCACATTTATGTACTTGCTTGGAGAGAATTTTGTATTTAAACTGTATATTACTGGAAATATTATTAACTGCTTTTTGTTTTTTCTCTATTCTTAATGTTTACATAGAAGCATTCTTGTAAATATTGTATATTTGTTTGGTGTGATAGTTAGTGATATTAGTTAGTAGTCTTTTGTTTTGTATTTTTCCTTTTAAAATTTTGTGTTTGTTTTTACTTGTGTATGAAAATAATATAACAATAAAAATTTATTATGGAAAAAAAAATAAATGCAATAGCAACAAAATGTAGTCCTACACTGCATATGACAATTTTAATTTCAAGGAATGCTGTGAAAAGTGCCATTTTATTCTTTGAAACTGCATTTTCTTCTTTAATGTATCCATTACAGCTTTGTAATGGCCTCACCAACATAGCTCATACTACCAACAGAACTAATTTCTCAAGGACAATTCACAGAAATTAGGAAGTAGTTAGTGCAGAAATTCAGCTTTTGCAGGTTGTTACATTTCTGCAATGCTAAGAAACAGCATTATGTTGGGTATTGCAGAAGACAGAGTAATAAATAAACTATTGTCAGAGATGTGCTTGACAATGGAAAATGTTGCTAACTTTTGTACAGCAGCAGAGTTAAACAGCATTAAAATGAAAGAGCTTGCAGAAGATTTAGATGTGTATAAAATTAAAATGAAACAAAAGGCTGTTGGTAAAAGACAAAAATAGCATTGTAAAGTAAAGGTGTGTTTTTAAACGGCTGACTAATAGGATAACATCTGAAAAGCTTCAGTAATGCATTACACTGACAACACAGTTAAAATGTCAAGCTGCTAACTTAGCAGAAGCCATCTTATTCTCGATGAGGTTATGAACATAGTAATAACCAATGGCCTGCTGTTAATAGAACACAACATAAATGAGGTCAAGCTAATCATTTTTGCAAGTATGCAAGTCTAAAAGAAAAGATCAGAAACCTAATTCATCTTAAACACATCATGATAATGAGGAAGAACACAAATCTGAGTAATAATAGATTGAATTATGTTAATCATCATCTTCTTTTGGCTGTTCCTGTTAGGGGTCGCCACAGCGGATCATCTGTTTCCATTTCTTTCTGTCCTCTGCATCTTGCTCTGCCACGCCAACCACCTGCATGTCCTCTCTCACCACATCCATAAACCTTATCTTAGGCCTTCCTCTTTTCCTGTTACCTGGCAGCTTCATCCTTAGCATCTTTTTCCCAAGATAATCTGGATCCCTCCTCAGCACATGTCCAAACCAATGTAATCTTGCCTCTCTGGCTTTGTCTCCAAACCTTCTAACCTGGGCTGACCCTCTAATATACATATTCCTAATCCTGTCCACCCTCGTCACACCCAGTGCTAATCTTAACATCTTTAACTCTGCCACATCCAGCTCAAACACCTGCCTTTTTGTCAATGCCACTGTCTCCAACCCATATAACATAGCTGGTCTCACTACCCTCTTGTAGACTTCCCTTTAACTCTTACTGGTACTCGTCTGTCACAAATCACTCCTGACACTCTTCTCCACCCACTCCATCCTGCCTGTACTCTCTTCTTCACCTCTCTTCCACCCTCACCATTACTCTGAACTATTGATCCCAAGTATTTAAACTCATCCACCTTCACCACTTCTACTCCTTGCATCCTCACCATTTCTCTATCCTCCCTCTCATTCACACACATATATTCTGTCTTAGTCCTGCTGACCTTCATTCCTCTTCTCTCTACAGCATATCTCCATCTCTCCAGGGTCTCCTCCACCTTTTCCCTACTCTCACTACAGATAACAATGTCATCTGCAAACATCATAGTCCATGGGGACTCCTATCTGATCTAGTCTGTCAACCTGTCTATCACCATTGTAAATAAGAAAGGGCACAGAGCTGATCCTTAATATAATCCCACCTCCAACTTAAACGCATCCGTCACTCCCACTGCAGACCTCACCGCTGTCACACTACCCTCATACATATCCTGTACCACTCTTACATACTTCTCTGACACTCCCAACTTCCTCATACAATACCACAACTCCTCTCTAGGCACACTGTCATATGCTTTCTCTAAGTCTACAAAAACACAATGCAACTCCTTCTGACCTTCTCTGTACTTCTCCATCAATACTCACAGAGCAAACATCGCATCTGTAGTTCTCTTTCCCGGCATGAAACCATACTGCTGATCACTAATCATCATGTCCCTTTTTAACCTAGCTTCCACTACTCTTTCCCATAACTTCATACTGTGACTGATCAATTGTATCTCTCTGTAGTTACTACAGCTCTGCACATCACCCTTATTCTTAAAAATTGGTACCAAAACACTTTTTCTACATTCCTCAGGCATTCTCTCACTTTCCAAGATTTCATTAAACAATCTGGTTAAAAACTCCACTGCCATTTCACCTAAATACCTCCATGCTTCCACAGGTATGTCATCTGGACGAACAGCCTTTCCATTCTTCATCCTCTTCATAGCTATCCTTACTTCCTCCTTGCTAATTCATTGTACTTCATGATTCACTATCCCCACATCATCCAACCTTCTCTCCCTCTCATTCTCTTCATTCATCAATGCCACAAAGTACTCTTTCCATCTCCTCAACAGACTCTCCTCGCTTGTGAGTATGTTTCCCTCATTATCCTTTTGTCACCTTTACCTGCTGCACATCTTTTCTAACTCAGTCCCTCTGTAGAGCCAATCAGTACAGGTCCTTTTCTCCCTTCTTAGTGTCTAACCTTTAATACAACTTTTCATATGCTTTATCCTTAGCCTTCGCCACCTCTATCTTTGCCATGCACCTCATCTCCTTATACTCCTGTCTACTTTCTTCATCTCTCTGACAATCCCACTTCTTCTTTGCCAACCTCTTTCTCTGTATACTCTCCTGTACTTCCTCATTCCACCACCATGTGTCCTTGTTGTCCTTCCACTGTCAGGATGTCATACCAGGCACCTTTCTAGCCATCTCCCTTACTAGCTCTGCTGTAGTTACCCAGCTATTTGGTAACTCTTCACTGCCACCCAGTGCCTGTCTTAACTCATCCCTGAACTCCACCTCACAATTACCCTTTTTCAATTTCCATCATTTGATCCTTGGTGCTGCCCTCACACTCCTCCTCCTCTTCTTGATCACCAACATCATCCTACAAACCACCATCCTATGCTGCCTAACTACACTTTCCTCGATCACCACTTTACAGTCTCCAATCTCCTTCAAAGTGGCCCTCCTACATAAGATATAATCCACCTGTGTGCATCTTCCTCCACTCTTGTATGTCACCCTATGCTCCTCCCTCTTGTTAAAATATGTATTCACTACAGCCATGTCCATCCTTTTCGCAAAATCCACTACCATCTGACCTTCTGCATTCCTTTGTTTAACACTATACCTACCCATCACTTCCTCATCCCCTCTGTTCCCTTCACCAACATGCCCATTGAAATCTGCTCCAATCACCACTCTCTCACCCCTGGGTACAGTCATCACCACTTCATCCAACTCATTGTATTAATAAATAATTAAAATTGAATGCATTAATAAAAAATATTTAATTGTATTTTCACAAAGGATCAAGTGAGGTAGCTTTTGGATTAATTCATTTTTAAAGCTTCAAATAACTGATCAAAACTGAAGGAATTAAATCTTGGACTACAGAAATCAGCTTTTTAACAGTAAGACCTCAATTTTCTGAACTCACTGCCAGAATTTGCCCTGCTGCTGTAGGAAGTATTTCTGTGGACATAAAATATAAAATCCGTCTGCAGAACAGTCATGAACATTTTCTGCATTTAAACTGAAGTAACCAACTTAGTCTTTATTTCTTATGAAGATCTCTCTGGAATAAAGAGGAGCATATACCCTCCAGCTCTATGTCATGGACACTGTTGATGGCTGTAGACATTTATCTTTACAAAAGGCATAAAGTACGTAAACACCTCAAGTCCCAATTTAAGTGTTTGAGTCTGAATCTAATTCTTCATCAATTTTGCAACTTTTAGAACAAACATACTTTGTATAACTTTTCACAGATTTGAGCAGAAAAAGACGTTTTTCATAGTTGTGCAATCCAGACCCTCTATATCTAGATCTGCCTCTTCATGCCATTATTGACTTAGATTATAAGAAGCTGGTGGTGGCTCTTTTGAAGACTGAAAATTTAGATTTGCATAAATTTAAAATGAGGCAAAAGTTTGTTGGTCATAGACAAAGCCTTTTTCCCCTATCTGTTCTGCTGAGAATAATGGTGGTCCTTAGCTGTTTTTCCCCCCAGCCTTACTAACACCATAGTATGCAGCACTGGTCTTGAGTGTGCCAGTACTGAATGTTAGTGCTGGGTTTTATGTCATTGCCTAACGCTATGATGTCCATGTTGGCTTTATGTGCTCTTGTGTTGGTCCACAACTGAAAGCAGTTGGCTTAGAGGATCAAGGAGGTGGCAATGAGCTGTTTCCTGTGGTTCAATGATGGAAGGTTTGATTCCCCTTAGTCCCCATTGCCTAACTGTGTGACTCTGAGCAAGTCACTTAACCAGACACCACTCCCGGCTGAATGTTAAAAAGGTCCATGGAGATCAGTGTTCTAACCCAGAAAACAAATACAATAAATAAATAAAAGAACATATTAATGTTCTTGACTGCATCACTGCAGGAGCTGATAAAAAAAAAACATTCCATCTTGGCTGTGTTTCTCAGGCCTTGGTCTTTCACATCATGCTGGGGCCTCAATTGCCAATATCAGTCCTGTAGTGCCTATCACTGCAATACTTAGAACCAAGGTTCCTATCAAAGCAGCCATCAGTGGTGAGCTGGATACAAAACCTGAAATGTTTGCTGTAATGGGCTTACCAACATATTTTCCACATTAATACTAGATCTTTGTATTTGCATTCATTATCTTTCTAAGCCTTCAACTCTGATACCTGTCACACCGCAGATTAGAGAGGCCTAAGACCCTTTGCATCCTCCCTGTGTGACCACCCAGGTATATATCTTACTCATTTTAGACTCTCCCTTCATAAGGGGCTGAGAAAGGTATCACATATGAGGAAATGCATGAGCTTTCCTGTGGAGTCTTCTTCTCGTATTGCCAGTGGTGAGGTGAATGGTGATTTCCCTAGCATCTCCACTGAATATCCCAAATTTGAAAAGGTCTTATAAATGAGTTGACAAAGAGGGAACTAGCTTAATGACCATATGTCCCCCTCATGGAGACTATTGGAAAAGGTGTTGTGGCCTACCCAACTGCCCTCCTTGGTTGTTCTTCCACTGATAAACATTCTGAAGGTAACCACCAATTTTACTTGTGAAAATGATTTATATGGTTGTCCTAATGACTAGAATGGCTGATCATATTCTCCAGCTTTCAAGCAAATGTAGTTTCTAGTCAGAGGTACCAAGCAAGACATTTAAGTTTCTGCAGTTGCTCATAGAAAGACTCCATCTCCTCAATGACCTGCAGTACCTCCACCAGACAAAAAATCCAGAGTGATGGAGTGCTACTTGAGGTGAGTTTATGTGTCTCCCACATCTTCTCTGAAGGTGCCAAACCACCTTGCCCAGTAGCAGATTTTCAAAAAGGCCTGACTAATTTTGATAAACACAAGTCATTGTCATAGTTGCCTGATAAATGTATTGAAGAGAAGTTGTTGCCTCAATCACCAATTGTGTCTAGCATGTTGAGCACATGAGACAGGTTGCATGTAGCACCAACAAAGGTATGGCTTAAGCCGTATGATCTGGCATGGAGGTTTGCCAGAATACCTGGCTCAGAGTCACAGACTTTTGTTTATTATATATTTTTTGGTCCTCTCAGACATTATTATTACTGTCCCAGCCCCCAGTGCCCACATTCACTCCATGTCTACCCCTCCCCACCAATTTACTCCAGTGTTGCTGGGGCTGGTTTTGGGTCTTAAGGGTGCCCTGGGACCTTGATTGTCAGCGCTTCTGTCTTCCATCCCTTCCTGCTGGTCTGTCAGTCACCTCCACTGGTAATCAAACCTGCGTTGGCTGGGCCATAGTCTGAGCTTTATCGCTATGCAACCAGGCCAGTGGAGTCACACCTTTGTTCATAGTTAATAGGTTAGTACTAAGCTAACTGCCCTTGTGGGGCACTTTAAGACTAGCCAATTATCCCTTGTGAGAACCAAACCCTGTACCTTGTGTCTGTAAAGCAAACACCTTAACCATTATGCCAACCTCCCACCAGGTTGAGGACAATAAGGATGAATGTATGAATCCCCCCTCTTCCAGGACCGATGCATTTTTCTCCCTAAATTCAAGACACACCTAGAGAATATGGAAAAGATCAGTGGGTGTTCCAGCTGTTTCAATGCTCCAGTATTAAAATGCAGAGGAACCAATGCCTAATGTGGTTTAGACATATCATGTAGCAAAAAACTAACCAGAAAAAAGTGTAGGGAAGGAGTTCTCAGCAGTCCTGTGGTAGTGGCAATCCACTGACAGGCAGTCAGCAGCAACAGCCCTACTTTATCTAACTATCCTTTTTTGTTCCTCCCCACTTGTTGAATGAAAGTATGTTGCCAAGACTCACCATGCACAGTAAAGTGCACAAAACACAAGATTACCTTTTGTTCACAATCACTGTCCTTGGACTCTGTCCCACCACATTAAAAATAATCTGTAAGAGAGACCATTTGCTTTCTTCAAAAAAACATTCCATTAGACCACAAAGCGGCAATAGTTAACTGCAGGTTATTTCTGAAAAGACCTAAGATCTTAGGCTCATACTAGACTTAAGCAGCCTAAGCAGTTCTGGTCTCTATTATTTAATGTACAGGATATAATCAATCCTTCTTTGATTATCTGAAGGATAATGGCTATTTGGATCTCCAAGTCAGCTACTTTCACATTAAGATTACTAAGGAGTCCATGAGGTATCTTCACGTTTGTGTAGGAGCCATCACTAACAGATTAGAACTCTTTCACTCTCTAGGAATTACTGTGAACCAGGAAAAGTCCCACTTTAGTCCTTTTCTGTTGCTTACATTCATTGGTTTCAGCCTGGATGTCCTAGTATGAAAACACTTTACAGTATTCAGGATATGCTCCTTTCAAACCAAGGTTTCCCTACATTTTCATTCCCAGAAGGCTTCTGCTTACCTTTTGCCTCAAGACACTTGGTATTACAGCAGTTGCAATACCAATAGTACCTCCTGCCAAATATCATATTTGGGTGTGACAGTAGACATTAAGAATCAAATGGTTTCAATTATCAGATTCTTTGTTCAATCTTGTGTGAATTTCCAAATTATGTAATACACATCTACAATGGTGGATGCAATGGCCCAGCCTAATTGAGGATAATCCCCTTCTAGTAACCTACTTTTTGGTAGCAGTAACCACAGAAGTGCCAACCTAGGATGGTAGGGGATGAGAATGAGCAGATGCTTCACTGTATCCAGACTTCTTCTTTAGCAGTTTTGTGTAACAATTTGCTGGAGATGAAGGCAGTCCTTCTGACCCTTCAGGCCTTTCACAGCTCTCCAACCCAGGACATAATATGCATCAGCACTGACAACATGGCTGTAGTCTGGTACATTAACAGGGAGTGGGGAATGTGATCATGTCTTTATGATGTGTAGCCATGAGTGTTTGACAATGAACTATGTTGACTAATCACTTTCTGGTATCCAACCACATTTCAGGAGAGGACAGATCAGCCAATGCCTGCTGATGCCTCACAGCTGGTTTCATCAACCTCTTTGTAGTTCATGAGCTGTTCTGATGTTGGCACAAACCTTGATACAGTCTTTCTGATTCTCCAACCATCTCTAAATGTAATACATTCATCTCCTTCATCCCTTCACTGCTCCAGATATATTCTGGTACAGCCAACAACCACAAATAAAACCAGTAATGTAAAGAAAACAAGCACTGGCCGGTGAAACTGGATACAAAGTTTAATTAGCTCTTTCATCTGTTGTTACACTTGACTTCTTCAGATTAAAACAAGAGTTTTTCATACATCATTTCCTTTTATAGCTTAATTATATTCTGGTACAGATATTGTCTCCTGGACCCTTCAATACCTTCCTGTACTTCTGCTGATGAAGTGGTTTACTCAGAAAATCAGACAAGATAAACCCAAAATTATTCTTGCATCACATGTGCCTTAGAAGCATGGTTTCCAATGCTTCTGCCTCATCTTCAGGAGAAGATACTACAATTTTATCCATACATGCAGGATTCTTCTAACCCACCTATCAAGTAGATCTTTCTCAAAAATTTATTCCTACAGTTCACTGCATGTTTTTGCACTTTCAGCAGTGGACAGCAATCCATCGCTGTTTTCCGTAGTGGTACAAATAATGTCCTTCTTACAAAAGTCCAACACAAGTCAAACTTAAAAAGAGAAAGAGACCAATTTCTATATCTGGCCACAACACAAAGAATTGACCGATTTTCTAAACTTATTCCATTGGTGCTTGAATATCTTGCACTGATATTCAGTTCCAGACTTTTTTTTTGTTTCTTTTTTTTTTCTTCAAAGTGCATTTAGCTGAAATGTTTAATTTTCATGAGGGTCTTAATTTGTCATCATTGGCTTCTTTGCAGGTCTGAAAAGACTTTCCAAAAGATACATTCCTCTTAGGACCAGCCATAGGAAAAACAGTACCACCTTGGGATTTACATTGTTTGCTGGAAATAAATAACAACCTTGCTTCCATCTGCACTTGTAGCTTTTGCAGTCATGTAATACCTGTGTTGGAAATCACTTTTTATGGCAAATGTCACTTTTTCCAGAAGAGATTGTGAATTACAAGCTTTGTCAGATGAGTCACCCTATTTATTCCATAAAGATAGCATCACTTCCTAAACTCACTCCTCCTTTATATTGAAAGTTGCCGTAGAGTCTAACCTCATACAGTAGCTTCCTCTGTGTGTTTCTACAGTACTTATATTTACAGGGAGTATCTTCTTCATTGTGTGGACATGCACAATCAGAGGATCATCTGTATTGAGAAGAATAAGTCTATTTGCAAAGATATATAGCTCTTTATTGCCAACTTCAACAACACTAACAACAAATAATAATAATAAAAAATGAATCAGATAGTTTATAAAGTTACTGTCTGTATCAAGCTTTGTTATACTAAGTATAGAAAACCACTTCCTTCAACGTTAAAGACCCATTCTACCAGAAGACCTGCTAGATCCTTATCATTTGTTTTTCTGAAATGTAGCTCTGGATGATATTTGCTCAGCAGCTGGAAGGCCATCTCTCAACACAAATTAGTATATAAGCTAGATGTGATATCCAGGTCCAGCTTTTTCTTTAGGGCCACAGTTATATTTGGGGCTACAGCTTACAGTGGTATGTTCCCATAAGGAAGTTTACCAAGGAGGATTAGCATGGGATCCTGTCCTGCTTTTACTGAAGATGGACATCCTCATTAGAGCTACAAACATTATCTACATACAGAGTCAACCAGGAGATGTATCTTGACTGAAAGACGGTGGTTATCCCTTAAAGTTAATGGATGAAGCCACATTTTAAGTAAATTCAGCAAAGTTCAGCACAGACATAGGGGTTGGTGGTGTTTCTGTATTTGTAACTCTGTGTGTGTGTGTGTGTGTGTGTGTGTGTGTGTGTGTGTGTGTGTGTGTGTGTGTGTGTGTGTGTGTGTGTGTGTGTGTGTGTGTGTGTGTGTCTGTGTCTGTGTGTGTGTGTGTGTGTGTGTGTGTGTGTGTGTGTGTGTGTGTGCACGCACACGTGTGTATGTGTCCGTGTGTATGGAGGGGTGCCTGTTACAGCTCTGAACTTCTCTATTCAAGAATTCTAGAAAAAGCCAAAAATAATGATTGGCTAACACAACAGGTTTTGCATCAACATGCATTTTCCAAACAATAAGAAGTATGGAACTATAATGTCTTGCATTATTGACTGACTGATTTTAATCCTCAGTAACTTATCATAAAAGTTAAATGTGTATGTGAGACAACATCAGGGGAATTCTGCAAACGTCTGAAGAGTTCAGATGAATGATGCCTATGCTAATGGAATGCATGGGCTACCAGTAGATATGACCACCATAAAAATGCTTTATGTATAGGCAGTAAAAACATGCAATTCAGAAACATGCAAATTAGCTCATACTGAGGTCTTCTTTATTGTGACTTAAGCTGACTCTTAATTTAATTTTTCTTGACTGTATAAATGAACCTACCATAAACATTTTATTTGATTGCAGCCCTCATGTTCTGAATCCCAATGAATATATGAAAGTTTCAGAAGAGTCATTTTTATGTATTCTAAAGGTGCATAAAAATTAATGGGCCCTGCAGGTTCTCTAACTGTTTCAGATGATAAGAGTTTAGTATCACATTTAAGTGCAATGTTGCAAAACATATTTAAATTCTGGTATAATGAACCCAATATTATATAAACTATACATCACATTCTTACTCCACAGCAAGCATATGCTATGGCATATATGTCATATTATTGGGGTTTTACTGATGTGAAGTCATTGCATACTTCCATAACACATATGTTAGGCATCAAGAGAGTAGCACAAGAATATGGGAAAGATCAAAGACAAGTATCACAGCAAATTCAGCACATATTTTTTTCCTGAGTCAAAATTGTTTGTGTTTGAGAGCAATTATTATGAACAGTTTATTGGTGTGGATCTGAGAAGACCATTTGCTTTTAACTATGCCAAACTATTTGTGGTACAGTTTAAGTCCATTTAGGTTCATAGTTTCATAGGTTGGTACTAGGCTATCGGCCCTAGGGCCTACACAAGCCTAGCCATAACAATTCCGTGGCTATTTCTTCCCACGATATTTACTTCCCTGGACCTCTGTCTAGCAGAGCAACTGACGTGATCCCCGAGGTGAAGTTCCTTTCTCCCATCCAATCATCAAGGTTCCTTTTGAAGAGGGCCAAAGAGGAGCTCTGCTTGACATGTATGGGCAGTCAATTCCAGAGTCTGGGGAGTCTCTGGGTTAGGAACCTATCCCTCCAACATGTTTTGTTTATTGTGATGACAAGGTTTAGATCCCTGGAGTGTGTGGCTCTGAGGGATTGGGATTTCTTTAAGTGTAGCATGTCCAACAGCTCTGGGTTTGACATGGCCTTGTATGTTAAGCAGAGATCGCCTCTGAGTAGACGATATGCGACAGAGTATAGCTGGAGTTTTTTTAGGCGGTCAGCATAGGGCATCTTCTTTAGGCCAGTGATTCTTTTAGTGATGTATTTTTGTGGCCTTTCTAGTTGTTGCAGATTTCTTGAGAGGTACATACCAAACAGGGCGTTGTATTCTATAATGGGTGTAATGACAGATGAGTACAATGGGACAATGACCTCCTTTTTTCTGGATGAAAAGTCCTTAGTGATGAGGTGTGTCACATAGAAGGATTTCCTGACTGTTGTGGCAATGTGGTTATCGAAGGTGAGACCATTGTCCACCTGTGTCCCTAAGTCTCTGATCACACTTTCGGTGTTTAGTGTACTGCCACCTATGTGGTAATTCATGGGTACATTTTTTCCCAAAGGGGATGATTATACATTTCTTGGCATTGAGCTTGAGCCCATGGCTCTGGCACCAAGCATCTGTTTCTTTAAGGCCCTTTTGTAGAGTATCCACATAATTTGGCGATTCAATAATGGCTCCCAGTTTGCAGTCATCTGTGAACTTTGTTAGCCAAAGTCCCTTAGTGTTGGTCTGTACTTCAGAGAAGTAGATGCCAAACAAGAGCGGTCCCAGGACTGAACCCTGACATACTCCGCTTGTCACTTGGCTGGAGCTGGATTTGGAGTTGGCTAATTTTACAGTGTGGGTTCTGTTAGTAATCCAATTGGCAACCCATCGAGTGACATAGGGATTAATGCCCAGCTTAGTAAGTCTATCTATGATTCCAGAGTACAGGATGGTGTCAAAGGCCTTGGCAAGGTCCAGATAGGCTGTGTGGACCGCCTTACCCTTGTCCACAGCTCTGGAGACTGATTCAAAGAAGTCAATCAGGTTCAGGAGACAAGATCGGCCCTTCATGAACCCAAACTGTGTGGGGTCCAGTGTTTGAAGGTTGCCAATGTCTTTGTTTATAAGTTCCATGATAATACGTTCCATGGCCTTGCAGATCAGGCTCATCAGACTGATGGGGCAGTAGTTCCTGGGATCCAAGGTGGATCCCCCCTTGTGGAATGGGATAACTGTAGCTGTGGGCCACTCAGTGGGCATGAAGCCTGAGGTGAGGCTATGATTAAACGGTTTACTATTATAATTGCGAATGGCACTTGTTCGAATGCAGCATTAAACGAACTATAACATCGCATTGCAACACACCAAATGCACGTAATAGCGAGTAATAATTCCGAACATGTCGAACTTGTCGAAATCGGCTTTTTGCCGTCATCGCAACAGTCGTCATTGCAATTCCTTGCAAACTCCATCCAGATGTTGTGAGTGCCCTATAACCTGATGGTTGCACTTGCAGAAAAGGTTGCAGGTGTTGTTGAAATCTCACAGGCATATGCATATAGCTTGCCATGCATATGCACACGAAGTCAAAAGAAAATCCTTCCCAATCACTATGGTATGGCTCTGTATACCATTACGATGTGTTGTACCTTTATGTAGTGATATAACACACAGTACGTGAAACCACACATTTACCATACAATTCGTACTTTTGTGATTCGATTAGTGGATGTTCGAAATAACAAGTAAGCGACGTTCACAGTTCGAATGACTGCTGTTCGCACAAGTACCATTGGCAATTACAATAGTAAACCAATGAAACATGACACTTAGGTGAGGTGCCAGTTCATTTTGTAGTTCATGTAATACACAGCCTGGGATGTCATCTAGTCCCATGGATGCTGTATTCTTAGCTTTGGAGAGTGCATTTTTTACCTGTGAGGCCGTTATTACCAGAATTTGGCAATCTTCCAGTATTGAGATGGGCCATTTACGGGGTGAGAGGGAGGTGAAGTTGGCACTGAATTGATCTGCCAGGATATTGGCAGTATCCTTGAGATTAGTATATTTAATGCCATTCTGTTGTAGCTCAGAGCAGATCTGAGCATTGCTATTTAGATTATTGACATAGTTATAGAATGCCTTGTGGCTGTCTTTGTAATCTTTGGCAATTTTATTTTCATAACTAGCTTTGGAGAATTTTATGAGAGATCTCAGCTTCTTAATGAGGCTGGTACGGGAGTTTTTTGCATCTTGGGATTTTCCTGTTTTTTGCAACAGTTTCTTCCTTTTGTTGTAAAGTTTGTTTATGGCAGGGGACCACCAGATTTTCTTCCTTTTTTTTGGAGGAGAGCATCTTGGCTCTATTTGGGATGGCACGATTCATGCATGAGTGGATGTGCTCATACAGTGTGTTAATGTAGGATTCAACAGTCGAACTTTCAGATCCCGTCTGCATAGGTGTCATGAAGTTTGTCACTTCTGACTTAAGTAGCATGAAGTTGGCTTTGGAGAAGTTTTTTATGGAGGTTTCCTTACTGGGGGTGGGGGTGGGATGTGGATGTTAAAGGTGATTAGCTTATGGTCAGACCTGACCAATGAGGGGGTGACCATAGGTGTGGAGCATCGATTTCCCATGTTGGTAATGACCAGGTCTAGGATACTGGAGCTCCTGGTGGGACTATGGATTAGTTGATCCAGGGCATTGGAATTTATGAATTCCAAGAACCGTTGGGCAAAGGTATTGGTACATGAGTAGTTTTCCCAGTTAATAGCAGGGTAGTTGAAGTCACCCAGTATTAGGGTGTTTGGTTGTATCTTAACATTTTCCAGTATGTTTAGAAAGGTGTAGTGAGAATCTTGGGGCATGGTGAGGAATCTGTAGCAAGCTACAATTTGGATTGCAGTCTTACCTAGTGTTAGTTGCACCTGGAGAATTTCAGACGGATTGTGTTGGGCAACTAGCCTGGTGGTGTGAATATCCTTGGTGAATATGGACACTCCTCCACCTTTAGTGTTTTGGTCCTGGTTTGGTGGCCGAAAAGTGTGGTAAGAATTGTAGCCTGGTATTGCAGGGGTGCTCTCTGGAACCTTGAACCAGGTCTCATTTACTGCACAGATATCAATGTTCTCCATTTTTAGGAGTTCCTCGAGAGAGTGCATTTTAAGGTTTAGACTTCTAGCATTGAGTAGCATTACCTTCAGAATTTACTATATCATACTAATTTTACAACACCCATGTGGTGTGTTATAGAAGATTTATTGATGATCTGGTCTTTATTTGTGAAGGTGACTGGGAAAAATTTTCTTTTTGTTCTTGAATTGATCAATGATGACCAGAGTTTGTATTTTACCAAAATGTCTGATCAGTGTTCACTGAATTTTTTGGATGTGCACTTACAGAAAGAAGAGGGTAAGGTAAGAAAATTCACAGCAGATTGTCCAATAAGACAACTTCAGCAAATACCTTTGTATCTGCTGTCATTCAGCATCTTCTTCATTTATTACAGGCACTTACACATGGATATTAATAGCATTAAGTCACATATTTTTAAACATTTATTGCGAAACGGATATGAATCTTTTCTGGGAGTAGGGGGTCAAGAAGATGCTTGCAAGGAAAAAAATACTTGAAGAGAAGCTCCACAAAATAAAGAGTCAGTATCACATATACCATATTTTGTTCTGGGATTTAGTTACCTTTACAACAGTATTGGTCATAATCTTAAGAAACTGAAAAATGATTACAGCATATGGGGCACCAACATTAATTTGCCAGATAGTATGTTTTCCTATACACAGACAAGAAATTTTCAGAACTTTATAGTTAAGAATAGATTAGAAAATGAACCAAAATGTGCTAAGAAGGGCACATAAAAGTGCATCACTTGTAGTATTTGCAGACAAATCCTTCAGACATAAACAGTATCCCTGGGATTCAGAAATGTTACCACCAGTGGTAAGCTCTGGTTATCACTGGCAGTAGTAGTTTCAGATTCAGTGCCAGTCTTTCTGCACTGTTTGTATTTGATAAGGTACAGCCCCCTGGTGGGCTTTCCCCAGCTTATTGCAAATGTAAATGAGGCATTGTGGGGAGAGGTATATGATAATGAGTTGTGTGGTCTCCTTTGGAAATGCCTGTGGTAAAGATTTATGTCACTGAGCAATGATAGAGCCACTTGGTTGTGTAAATTACTGGCATCAGCCATGTTAATTAATGGGGCCAAACATTCACATTCACCTATTACTTTCAAGGGGAGAGATCACATTATTGGTAACTACCACTAAATTTGGCAAGCAGGTAGTACTGTGTAAGTGTGTGTGTGTGTGCATGTGTGTGTATGCAAATGTATACATGTGTGTGGCTGCATGTGTGAGTGTATGTATAGGTATGTGTGGTCTCAGAGGAGTGTGGGTGTGTCTGACAAGGTGGTTACAGTAGGTTGACCTAGTTTAGGGACAGGCAGGGTAGGTGTCTGTGCTATTTCTATACCGGTGAATGGGTGGCTATGTCTGTGAGTGTGACTGGGTGAGGAGTATGTGAGGGAGGGTCCTTTCATACCTCTCAACTCCCCCATAACTGGCAAGCACTGGCAGTAATACTGGAGGGAACACTAGATTCCAGGAAACACTTTAAATACTTTAGTAATTCCCTTAAAATAATAACAGGACAGCAAATTTTCCTGCTGCATAGTGGCACAGTGGAGAGTGTTGTTGCCTCACAGCAAGAGGCTCCCTGCTTTGATTCTTGCCTGTGGTGCCTTCTGTGTGGAGTCTGTGTGTCCGCCTTGTGTTTGTCTGGGTTTCCCTTGGGTGCTCTGGTTTCCCACATTCCAAAGATATGCAGTACATGGATTGAACCCTCTAAACTGGCCATGCGTGTAAGTGTGTGATGTGGAAGAACTACTGCAACACGACTTGCCAAATGACGGTGTAAACCTCTTTTATTTAACACCTTTATTGAATTATCAACCTTGGCTCTAGATGATTGTCACTGTTGAAGTGACTCCCAATACTATGTGTAAAAATGGGAAAAGGCATTGTGGAGGGATGGAAATTTTCCAGCAAGAAGCTGCAACTACAAGAATAAAAGTATAAGACTCTAATGTCTAGCATTATTGACTACTTGCATTCATCTATGATGTAGGCATGGCAGATGTAAGAGACAAAATCATGGTTGTTGTGTTAAATCTGGGGCAGGTGAGTGGTATGGGAATATGTGCATATGCGTAAGCCTGTGTTTGAATATGTAAATGAATGAGGACGATGCCTGTCACAATGTGATGCATGGATTGCTGGCTGTAATTATAACAGCAAAGTGCTTATTAGTGTTTGCTGTAATGACCAAGTGATTCTGAAACATACAAATTAGCTGATAAAGAGATCTTTCCTCATTGTGGCTAATGTGTCTCTGGAACACTGGTTTCTGTGATCTGGAATAAGTGTCTTTTTTGCCACAGTGTTATATTTTGTACCTCATTTTTTTCTGAAACCATGTGCGTATTTGTGTGTGTGTGTGTGTGTGTGTGTGTGTGTGTGTGTGTGTGTGTGTGTGTGTGTGTGTGTGTGTGTGTGTGTGTGTGTGTGTGTGTGTGTGTGTGTGTGTGTGTGTGTGTGTGTGTGTGTGTGTGTGTGTGTGTATATATATATATATATATATATATGGTTCTACCTGACATAGCCGAAACCACACAACACCGACACATCACCGACACCACATATTCGACAGTCCATAAAACACATAACCGATAACGAATCACAAACACGAAACCCATACAAAACAAAACACATCCCCATTCCACAAACCACACACACAACACAAGCACACCAAAATCCTTACAAGCCCACACTAAACCCTAACCCTAGGTCCCTCCCTAACCCTAACTCACTTAACTACCTAACCTAACCTATCGCTCAACCCTAACTCACTTAACCCTATATCCCTAACCCTAACTCACTTAACCCACCCCTATCGCCCTAACCCTAACTCACTTAACCCACCCCTATCCCCACAGACCGTCAATCTCCACACTTACCTGCCTCTAACGTCCGTCACTACCGCATACTCACACAGCCTTTCCCCATGTCGGCATCCTCGGCGTTGGTGTTGTCATCCGTCGTGTCGGTCTTCTGCATTGTCGATGTTCTGCAACCCGCGATTCGCGTCGGTCTTCTTAAACTTCGATCTTCTGGAGCTCCGGATTCCGATGTCGGTCTTCTCAGCTGTCGACGAAGTCAGGTAGAACCATATATATATATATATATATAGATAGATAGATATCTTGTTATATATATAAAATGCATGAAGTATAAATTACAAAAAATACATACTTGTTCCATGAAATACGTTGCTTATAAGATGTGATTGCATTCCACAGAGTTAGTACATAACAAAGCAATAAAAACAATAGAGAAGGTATAGGTTCATAGGTTCATAGGTAGGTACTAGGCTATTGGCCCAAGGGCCTACGTAAACCTAGCCAACAAAGTTCCCTGGCTTACGCTACCCAAGAAAGTTATTTTCCTGTGCCACTGTCGAGCAGAGACACATAAGTGATCCCTGGGGTGTATTTCCTATTTCCCATACACTCATCAAGATTTTTCTTGAAGAGTGCTAATGAAGAACTTTGCTTGACATAGATGGGTAGCCTGTTCCAGAGTATGGGAAGTCTCTGGGACAGGAATCTATCCCTCCAGCATGTCCTGTTTATTGTGGTGACAAGGTGTAGGTCCCTAGAGCATGTAGCTTGGAGGGATTGGGATTTCTTTAGATGTAGCATGTCCAACAGCTCTGGGTTTGACATAGCTTTATATGTTAGGCAGAGATCACCTCGGAGTAGGCGATATGCTACGGAGTAAAGCTAGAGTTTGTTAAGGCAGTCAGTGTAAGGCATTTGTTTGAGGCCACTAATCCTCTTTGTGAGGTACTTCTGTGGCCTTTCCAGCTGCTGCAGATGTCTTGTGAGGTACATTGCAAAAGGGGCATTGTACTCTATAATGGGTCTAATGAGTGTCGAGTAGAGGGGAACAATGACCTCTTTTTTCCTGGATGAGAACCCTTTTATGATGAGGTGTGCCATGTAGAAGGACTTCCTGACTACTGTGGTAATGTGACTATCAAAGGAGAGACTACTGTCCACCTGGGTCCCAAGGTCTCTTATCACACATTCGGTGTTAAGTAGATTGCAGCCTATGTGGTAGTTCATGGGTACAGAGTTTTTACCAATGAGGATGACACTGCACTTTTTGGCATTGAGCTTGAGCCCATGGCTCTGACACCAGGCATCTGTCTCAGCGAGGCCCTTCTGTAGAATGTCCACATAATTTGGAGACTTGACTATGGCTCCTAGTTTGCAGTCATCTGCAAACTTCGTTAGCCAGAGGCATTCTGTGTTATCCTGCACTTCAGAGAAGTAGATACCAAACAGGAGTGGTCCCAGGACGGAACCCTGTGGTATCTGCATTATAGAGTATTTATGAGATATTCATTACACATTCCCTGTAAGCCCTGTAATATATCATGTCAATCCAGTGCATGAGTGGAATATCAAGAGTTTACATTTTTTTATACTGTAAAAATCCCAATTTACATGTGGTGAGGATTTAGAATACATGTTATGAAAATAAAAATGAATGTATATGTTACTGTTTGGCACTTTTGAGTCCTAAAGAACATAACAAAGGAATGGAATAATCTTCTGCAATGTAAAAATGTATTGTAATGGTATTTTAAGAACATCTGTTAATTAATTAATCAATTAATTAATTTAGTTATTTATTGTAGTGTTTGACTAGTTAGTAATAACTGTTCTTTTTAAAAAAAAGGAAATTTTTTTTAGATGTGTAACTTCTTGACAGTTTCTGCTGAGCTGCTGAGGTGCCAGAGCCATATGTGAAACAAATTTTGATATAATGGCCCTTCCTATTTGTTATTTTTAATAGTTTAGGGCATGAGCTATAGTTTCCACAACTTTGCACAATCATTTTTAAGTCATGAACTGTATGTGTCAAGCTGCTTGGTTAATTACAAAGCGACAATAACCCCGTCAGTTTGCTGGTGACACTTTGATTTCTACTGCCAAAGCTGCCATTTTAGGGTATTAACATTTAGTCAACATATGGGTAATATTCATAATGGCAAAAACAAAGCTGTATTTTTCAGAACATGTACGTGTTGTCTACTTTCTTTTTGCATCATTATTTTATTATTATCCTGAACATGCACAAGTGTACAGTTGCACTCTTGCTTCCAGTTCCATGTATACATTAATAAAGCAAATACGGCAAAATATAGCATAAGTTCCTATAACTTTTCAAAACATTCTTGAACAGCTTGTGGAGTGCACATCTCATACAGACATTTTGACTATGCATGCATACTAATTCATGTCCGCTTGCAGATAATACCTTGCTGCCCACTGTAGAGATGACTTGTCTTCAGAAATTAGAATTAATATGCTTGTATTGCCAATATTCATAACTGCAGAAACAGAAAAAGCTGTATAGCTCAGGAGGTGCGTATGTTACCCACTTCCATTATTGGTCATTTTTACTGGTATATTATCTTTGCATGGGTGCATATTGAGGGGTCTATATTATAACATCAAAGTCTAAAAACATCGAATGTTATAATATCGACTCCATTCAATCGAAACACCAGAAAACCGAACAGTCAGAATAGCGAATTTTTTTCCCAGGGAAAAAATTCGGTGTTCCGACAAACATGCACACAACTCAAGCACACCAAAATAAATAATCCACACACACACACTTCACGAAACCCTACACTAAACCAGACATACACCACTAGCTACCCACTTACCTTAACCCAACCCTAACCCTAAGGTCTCTAACTATCGCACACTCACCTTACCCGCTCCCTAACCCTAACTCACCTACCCCACCCTAACCCTCACATCCACACAATTGCACATTTACCTGACCCGCGCCCTAACCCTAATTCACTTAACCCGCCCCTAACCCTAAAGTCTGTCACTACCGCACACTCACCTCACCTGCTCCCTAACCCTAAAGTCCCTAACTACCGCACACTCACCTTAACCCAGTCCGTTCGCTCACTTACCTTAACCCGGTCCGTAACCATTGCACCACACTTACCTGAACCCAATCCGTAACCTCCGTTCGCTCACTTCCCTAAACCCGGTCTGTAACCATCGCACCACACTGCTGTAAATAGTGAAGCCACGGACCACCGAAATCTTACCCTAGATAAAAATTTCGATGTTCCGAGGCTTCGCTATTCTCAGCTTTCGCACTAAAGGGTTTGACATTATAACATTCAAAGTTTTTGAACTTCGATGTTATAATATAGACCCCATATTGAGAGTGTTGCTGATAAATCCCTTCATGGATTATCAAATATAATATGCATGTTATAGTTTCTATAACCCTGCTCAGTCCAGCCATATGTAAGTCATGCAATGTATATCTCATGCTCATTCTTTCATTATACAGATGTACTAAATCATGTCAACTTGCAGATGAAACCTTCATCACTAATGTCAGTAATACCATTTGTGAGAGATTTATAGTAATATGCAAATATTAGTAATGGTCATACTTAGGGGAGTTAACAAAGCCAACCAACTCCTTTTTGTGTCATTATTATGTTCCACCCTGTGGTGTTTGTGTAGGACACAGAATTGGCTGGCTGCTGAGGACAGATAGTAGTACCCATACTAGCAGCCCTGAACATACAAATAACCAAACAGGTAGAAATATCAAGTCCTGAATGTGTCTCAAGTGAGTGGTATTGGCCTGAGAGCAGTCAATCTAGTGATCATTACCAGCAATACATTCAAATGAAGCTTTACTGACTGTCTACTGAGGAAGAATAGTGACAATAATGTATTTCAGTTGCCAAAGCATCCACTTACATAGCAACTAAACTCAAGCTATAGTCTATATTTGTATATATTTCTACATGGTGGTAACAGAAAGTCAAAGGCAGACTAACTGTCAAGAGTCAGGATTATAACCAAGACTAAATGGCTATTGGAGATAAAGCAGTTCCTATAGTAATACATTGCAGATTATTTAAACACATACAAAAGTCAGCTACCCACACACACACACACACACACACACACACACACACACTTGCATACATGAAAATGGAGTGCACAAAGTAATTCATTTTAGTATACGCATACATTTTTCAGCAGTTGGTAGCAATAACTCAATGGCAGACTAGTTGGTCTCTAGAACTACTGCTGCAATAATCTCAAATACATTAGTATTGGCAGACAGGCTTGAGTGAATATAAAAAAATGATTTTTGAGTGCTGGTAAATAGAAAAAATGACAGCACTAAATTCATTTCAGTTTGTTGCAGCAATAACAAAGACAACATCTCATCTGCACTTCCCTACACACCTACAATTAGCTTTGTACAAGTTAATCATAAATGCCCTCTTATCAAGGAATAAATGCATAAATAATCTGTCACAAACTACTTACACTAAGTAAATAAAAATACTTTACTTACAAAAAAAATGTGTTAAACAATACAGGTAATATTTTTTCATGCAGAGAGATATATAAAACTGCACAGATACAGAATATAATTATTTTGAACAGAGTGAAACACAAAAATTGTGTCTGTGACTATACTTTTCCTTCTGTCTCTTACTGAAAGAATCACTGTCCAGACTACAGTTGCTGAAGTCCCAGAACGTATCAGGGATAGATGCTCACAAGGCATAGGCTTCAGGTAGCACTCCTTCACAACTGTTCTGATTTTTATTTTTTTTAATTATTTAGTTTATAAATGTTCTTGCATGCTACATATGCAATTAAGAAGGTTTATCACACTTACATACCAATGAGCCTGTTTACTTGGTCTTGGTTATCTATCACTAAAAACAAATCTCTTAGTTGCTCATTTACAGTGTGCTGGCTTCCTAGCCTGAGATAATTCAAAGATCCTGTAATTACATTTTCACATCCAACATATTGTTTCTGTAGTTTTTAACAGACTAAGTTACAACTTTACATCTTATAAACATCTTCAATTTTATTTCCTTTTTTATGCACAGAAAAAGTCATAAGTCCATGTATCTTATCTTGTCATAGAAAATACATGTATTGCACATTAAATCAATTATTTTTAGTTTAACTGCTGTAGGTTTTTACAGGTCTTAAGAGTAGCACATATATATGTTAATTCTAACTCAGAAAGCAATGATATAGTTATTTGCACACACACACACACACACACACACACACACACACACACACACACACACACACACACACACACACACACACACCACACTTCTTTTCCCTTCTAGACTTCAGGGATGTTGTTCTGAGGCACCCTCAAAAACAGAGGATGATATGAGGGTGCACTCATAATACACTACTCAATTCCTTGTTATAAAAGGCTATCTACTTTTATATTCTTGGCAACAGAGACAGGCCCTTCATGAAGAATCTTCCCCTTGGCAGGTTGTAGCTGAATCTTACCACCACCCACTACTTGACCCAGGAAAAGGCACTTCTGTCATTCCTACCTGATACTTGTTTGTCTTAATAGCTAATTCTGCCCCTTTTAGTCTGTCTAACACCTAACACCTCCCTAACATGTTGAACATGTTTTGCCAGGATAGGCAGCAGATTGCAATATCATCCAGGTAAGCAAGTACATAGTCTCTAGCTCTTCCTAGAATGTGATGTACCAACTTGGAAGGTTGCTATTGTGTTCTTTATACCAAAAAGTGTCTTGAACTCATACAACCGAAAGTGCCATATAAAACTGAAGCCTCTCCATCAATGCAGGTGTCAGCTATACCTGCCAGCAACCTATGGTCAGGTCAATAGAAGTTAGATACTTAACCCACCCATCTGCTTTAAGGCTTCACCATGTCTGAACATGGAGTAACTGTTGGACTTCTGGCTTTCCCCTGAGTCCATTATCTCCTGCAAATTCTGACTCTAGGTTTGCTTATTCTGCTCTGGCACTCCATAAGGGGGCTGTTCATGGACTGCTGGGGCTCTGCCTCAACATGGTGCACCAACAGTGGTTACACCCTGGTTTACCTGTAATAATGTCTCCACTCACCTGCAGTGGCGCTTAGATCTCTTTTAACCAAATAGGCAATAGCTGCTGGGAAGGACTAATTTGTCTGCTGAAGTGTCAGTCTGAGATTCACTGAGAAGGTCTACCACTACATTTCTGTTTCTTCCAAGCCAACAAGTCAGCCTTGGTCATTCCTCCCTACCTGCACACTTATAGTATTTCCACAACTTTGCCAAAGCTATCTGGGTCTGTTCTCATACTGCAAACAAATAAGCTGGGCAGTGGATTCAACTTAGCAAAGTTAAGCCAAAAAGAAAACTCTTTCCAAGATGAATTTCCCACTTACCTTGCCAATTATTCTAAAGTGCCTTACAACTTGTAGTTTCTGTTTTATAACAAAGTTAAGACAGGAGGAATCCCCATGTCTGCTCTTTGCTTGACTCTTCCTTTCAAAACTCCTCCCATCTCCATAGAGTAGATTCCCTTTAGGATTTATACCTTTAAGGTTGCTGTAACCACTGAGAGTAAATACCCACTAGTACTTAGGTTCCTATTACAAAATCGAAGAGTTTGAACATCGAACGGCTTTTAATGTCGGAAATAGGATTCAACTATGTGCTTTGTGAGATTGCAGTACAGTGAAAATTGGAATATTGCCCTTTCCTCACTGTAGTGCTTAATCTTGGAGTTGGGTATATATAATTAGCATGTGCTTGTGTGTGTGTGTGGGGGCACAGCCCCACAATAGTGACTTCAAGGTCCGCATTCGGCCCTTTAAACCTTTTGGATGTTCAGTGTCTTTGGTGTTGTAATATAGACCCTAGTAATTTACGCCATACTCTGATGTAATATACATATACTGCTTTGAATCGCCGCAGTGCCCATTTTCTCCAAGCTCTCATTTTTGAACAAGTCAGCATTTGTACCTTCTCTTTTTTCAGCT
>NC_056743.1:1783754465-1783776965 GCF_019279795.1 Protopterus annectens | reverse complement strand
GGTAGCTGAGGTACTGCTGATTAGGGTAGGGGTTAACTTGAGTGGTAAATAGTACTGTAAGTTGGAGTTTATAACGCCAGGCTGGATGCAAGGTGTAATCCTTTCATTATTTTCACTTGTTCATTGTTATTTGTATATAGTTTGACATCCACAATATATTTTGTACATTCATTGTCACTACAGACAAAATTGAATCCCATATGACATCCCATACGATTTTCAATAACTATAGCTATATTTATAGCTACACCTAAAGGAGGAGATGTAACATTACTTATCTTGTTATTTGTTATTTTGATCATAAGATTCTTAAGTTTAAAATGCCAAATGACATCTTTAAAAGGAATTACTTTAAAAATTAATGGATTGAATAATCAATGTAAAAGGACAAACCTAATAAGATACATTAATTTACATAAGGCCAACTTAGTCTTCCTGCAAGAAACCCATCTCTTGAAAAAGATGTTGATAAACTAGCCACAAACAAATATACAGTATTGGTTAGTTCAGAGCACCTCAGAAAAAAAAAGAGAGTGGCTATTTTATGGAATAAAAAGTATGCCCATTCCTAAAACCATTAAAGTCTTATCAGGATGACAAAGGAATGTTTTGTGCGGTTACAATACAAATTAATGGGAAGACTTACACTTTAATTAATGTATATTGGATACCTGGAATTGGTATTAATACAGTGAAACATCATCTTGATAAGATCATATCATTCTCTATAGGAGATATTATTTTAGCTGGTGACTTTAATTGTATACTACATGAAAGTGATACTACCACTATAAAGAATTACATCTAATGCAAAACATTTAAATGATTTTGTTAATTCTTATCATTTGAATGATATTAATAATCAGATAGATTCAAAATCATTACCATACACCATTTTTTCTAACCGATACAAAACTTATTCAAAATAGATAAGTCTTTATTTCTAACCAGATGGTAACAGATTTAATTAATTCCAAAATCATTTCATGTCCTATATCTGATCATAATTCAATTGTTTTTGAATTCATGATAAAAAATACTCATAATGTTCAGATCAAAAGGATACCAGCATACTTAACTCAACTAAAAGACTATAAAGAATATATACTTTCAGAAGTAAAACATTTTTTAGACATAAAATAATACTCCTGAAGTCTCCATTGTTTATATTTGGGATGCCTTAAAATCATATCTATATGGACAAAGTATCAGATGGTATAATAATAAAAGAAATCTTGGGATAAGGAATTGTTAGATATTCAAAGTAAATTAGACTCTATAAACATAATAATAAAAGAAAATATTATAGACAAGAAAGTTATTGAAGAAATAAACAAACTAAATAGAAATACAAAGAAATTGTAACTCATAAAGTTAAAATAACTTTAGAGAAATACAAGTTTTTGTCTTATTCAATAAGCCCCAAATACTTACATAGACTTAAAAATAAAACAAAACGGTTGAATAAACAAAACCATATCAAAGAAATCTTTTCTCTAAGGAAAAAGAAGAATGTTTCTAGTATACCAGAAATACTAGATGAATTTAGAAATCACTTTCACAAAATTAACCATAATAACATTAACATGGAACCTAAAAGATAAAATAAAAGAGTTTATAACCACAAACATGAATAAAAAGCTTAATAAACAACAGATTAAACTATTGGACAAAAGTATTTCATATACAGAGGTTATCACACAAATAAATAAGCTTAAATCAAACAAAGCACCGGGTAATGATGGTATTATACCAGAGATATATAAAATCCTTTCTAAAAGTACATATTCATTAATACATAAGGTTTTATTTTGGCTAAACTGAGTTAATAACCCCCATCTTGGCAATATACATTTATTTCGCCAATTTTAAAACCTAATAAAGATCCAACTAGATGTTCTGCATATGACCCATCATTACTTAATGTTGATTATAAAATGTTTATGAGTATCTTTGCTGATAGATTGAAGACAATCATTCCCGGCATTATAGATATAGATCAGACAGGCTTCATTGTAAGTAGAAATACTTTTGATAATATAAGAAGAACTTTAACATTAATAGATTTTGCAAATAGGAAAAGAAAGATTTAACACTTATTAGTCTTGATATAAGTTCAGCATTTGATTCAATAAGTTGGGACTATCTGTTTACCTTAATGAAGTGCACAAACTTCTCAGATGCATTTGTAAATCTAATTGAGCATTTATACAAAGGCGTTGGCTTATATTAAGGTAGGAACATATGTTTCAAAAAATACCCATTCTTAAAGGTACAAAACAAGGATGTCCACTTTCTCCACTATTATTCACTTTAGTAATGGAGCCTTGAGCTAATTTGATCAGAAACAGTACTGACATAGAGGGTTTTGAAATAGATAAAATACAACATCAAAATTCAACTTTTGCAGATGATGTTCTAATTACATCAGCAGGATCTAATTCTTCTATGCAGTCTCTATTTGATAACATGATGAATTTTAAAAGTATTTCTGATTTAATATTCAATGAAGAAAAAACTAAAATACTACCTATATATACACGAAAAATATTCTCATTAGTGATTTTACTAAATATGTACCCAATTCAGGTCAGATAACTTATTTAGGTATAATACTATCTAAAGATATTAAATCTATTATATATAATAATTATAATACCTGTTTTCTTAATATACAAAATCTTTTTAATACCTGGAATAATATATTTTTTACTATGGAGGAGAGACATACAATTATTAAAATGATAATATTCCCCAAGATTTTATACTTAATACAATCAATAATACTTCCACCTACAAAAATAATTATCAAGAAACTGAATACACTAATGTTAAATTTCCTATGGGCACCTAATAGACCTAGGATTGCATTAAAGAAACATACTAATAGCTGGTCTCAATGGGGTATTTCTTTTCCAGACTTTAATTTATATACTATCTCTTCTATTGTAAAAGATATGACTTTATTAATAGATCAGTCATATGTCACAAAATGGAAAGATTATTGGGAGCTAATTAGTATGCACTTCATGAAAATCTCCTTAACAAAAATATGATTGTAAATAACTCCATGTTATGGTTACTAAAAGAATTTTGTACTTCACCTATTACACCTAAACATATGGTTTGTTACCCATTAAATATTATTATTAGTTATCATAACTTTATATTCATGCACCCTAAGTATAGGGAATGGAATTTTATTGTATTCCTATAATGTATACTCAGGGTATGCTTTTGTCATCTACTTCTGAAGGAACTCATTTAGCTATAGATAATGATCTAAAGTACTGGTATCAGTTGACATCTGATAATAAAGTTAAAAATCTAGATTTTTAAAACAAGAATTTGATCTAAGAGAAACTTGCTGGTTAGAGGTTCAGACCTTTAGACAACATCTCATTAATAAAATAGATCTAATGTCTATAACAGTTTAAAATCTATTCCAACACTGATTGATTACTTGATATTAAATTTACAACATAAAGTTTCTGATAAAGGTAAACTTTCATACATACATAAAATTATCAGACAAGAAACTTTTTACAGTGTAGATTCATACTGGAATTATTTCACTTCTATTAATGGGGACCCACCAAATCAACAAGATAAACAATATATATTGGAATCTGTATAGAACTACGTCTTCCATTGTCTGGAGACTTTATACATGGAATTTTTTACATAGATCTTTTATACACCTTTGATGATGAATAAAATAAATAATAAAGATAATTTATGTAAGAGATGTAATGTAGAAATTAATGCTGACTGGGCTCATATGTTTTATGACTGTATAAAATTGAAAGAATACTGAAGTCAATTAATGAATTTTTGCAGGCTCTTTCACAGATAATTTCATTATTTCTAAATCTCTTATATTATTCACACCTGTACCTCAAAGTGTTAAAAAGGTCAAGCTTCCCTTGTTATGGTCTATTCTAGCAGTGGCTAGGAAAATAATAACTAGAAATTGGATTTCAGATACACCTCCTTCGTTCAATGAATTTAAAAATGCTATGAATATAGTGTGCCATATATGGAAATAAACACAATTAGGACAAGAACAAATAGAAAAACATCTTATTATATTGTATGGGATAATTTACAAAATTTGTTGAAAAAATTTTAATTTCAATAGCATAGTATTTTAGTTTAATTAATTGATCTGTTTGTAGTGGATGTCTTTGTACTTTGCTTTAGTTGTTGAATTTTATAATAATACCCATTTTTAATTACTTATATAAAATTGTTATGATATTTCTCTTATATGTTAAAACAATAAACCTGTTTTAAAAAAGAAAAAAAAAAAGAAAGCACACACACACACACACACACACACACACACACACACACACACACACACACATACACCACACTTCTTTTCCCTTCTAGACTTCAGGGATGTTGTTCTGAGGCACCCTCAAAAACAGAGGATGATATGAGGGTGCACTCATAATACACTACTCAATTCCTTGTTATAAAAGGCTATCTACTTTTATATTCTTGGCAACAGAGACAGGCCCTTCATGAAGAATCTTCCCCTTGGCAGGTTGTAGCTGAATCTTACCACCACCCACTACTTGACCCAGAAAAGGCACTTCTGCCATTCCTACCTGATACTTGTTTGTCTTAATAGCTAATTCTGCCCCTTTTAGTCTGTCTAACACCTAACACCTCCCTAACATGTTGAACATGTTTTTGCCAGGATAGGCAGCAGATTGCAATATCATCCAGGTAAGCAAGTACATAGTCTCTAGCTCTTCCTAGAATGTGATGTACCAACTTCTGGAAGGTTGCTGTTGTGTTCTTTATACCAAAAAGTGTCTTGAACTCATACAACCAAAAAGTGCCATAAAAACTGACCTCTCCATCAATGCAGGTGTCAGCTATACCTGCCAGCAACCTATGGTCAGGTCAATAGAAGTTAGATACTTAACCCCACCCATCTGCTTTAAGGCTTCATCATGTCTGAACATGGAGTAACTGTTGGACTTCTGGCTTTCCCCTGAGTCCATTATCTCCTGCAAATTCTGACTCTAGGTTTGCTTATTCTGCTCTGGCACTCCATAAGGGGGCTGTTCATGGACTGCTGGGGCTCTGCCTCAACATGGTGCACCAACAGTGGTTACACCCTGGTTTACCTGTAATAATGTCTCCACTCACCTGCAGTATGCTTAGATCTCTTTAACCAAATAGGCAATAGCTGCTGGGAAGGACTAATTTGTCTACTGAAGTGTCAGTCTGAGATTCACTGAGAAGGTCTACCACTACATTTCTGTTTCTTCCAAGCCAACAAGTCAGCCTTGGTCATTCCTCCCTACCTGCACTTATAGTATTTCACAACTTTGCCAAGCTATCTGGGTCTGTTCTCATACTGCAAACAAATAAGCTGGGCAGTGGATTCAACTTAGCAAAGTTAAGCCAAAAGAAAAACTCTTTCAAGATGAATTTCCCACTTACCTTGCCAATTATTCTTAGTGCCTTACAACTTGTAGTTTTCTGTTTTATAACAAAGTTAAGACAGGAGGAATCCCCATGTCTGCTCTTTGCTTGACTCTTCCTTTCAAAACTCTCCCATCTCCATAGGTAGATTCCCTTTAGGATTTATACCTTTAGGTTGCTGTAACCACTGAGAAATACCCACTAGTACTTAGGGTTCCTATTACAAAATCGAAGAGGCTGAACATCGAATGGCTTTAATGTCGGAAATGGCGTTCAACTATGTGCTTTTTGTGAGATTGCAGTACAGTGAAAATTGGAATATTTGCCCTTTCCTCACTGTAGTGCGATCTTGGAGTTGGTATATATAATTAGCATGTGTTTGTGTGTGTGTGTGGGGGGGCACAGCCCCCCACAATAGTGACTTCAAGGTCCGGCATTTCCGGCCTTTAAACCTTTGGATGTTTAGTGTCTTTGGTGTTATAATATAGACCCTAGTACTTATGCCATACTCTGATGTAACAACATATACTGCTTTACCGTCATGCAGTGCCCATTTTCTCCAAGCTCTCATTTTTGAACAAGTCATGCATTTGTACCTTCTCTTTTTCAGCTCACTGCTATGCACAGACCTGGATTAACTTCCAAGAAAGCTGGAGTTTTGTCCACTGTCTTGAAGCATTCAGGTATTCTTTTCTATAGTTACTTAATTATGTCATCTGCTTGGTTGTATTGTAAACAGGATAGCCTATTGTTCTACTTCACAGTCCTCCCACCACTACACACACACACACACACACACACACACACACACACACACACACACACACACACACACACACACACACACACACACACACACACCTAAATGGTCCTTCCATTTCACACTTGCTTATTTAATTTACGTCTATATTTAGACAGCTGTTTAATAGTACTCTTTGTCCTTTCCCATTCACCAGTCTGTTTCTTCCAACCTGACAAGTCAGCCTTGGTCATTCCTCCATACCTACAGTTATAGTTAGGGCATAAAGTTTTATAGCACTATTCTGGAAATGTTGATGATATGTCTAACACTCTCTTTGCAGTTAACTGGCTTATTACTGTAGTTAGTGTGTGTAATTTAACTAGATGTTTATGCTTGTTATATTTATTTAATTTCTACACATTGAATATTTGTTTGAATTCCACCAAAATATCTAACATGCATCAATGTCTAATACTCTTTTTGGAGTTAACTTGCTAATTATTGTAGTTATTGAGTGTAATTTATCTAATTGTTTATGTTTGTTATATTTACTTGTATTCTATGGAGCTTTACTTCCCGGGCTTCCATTGAAAATAGGCTCCTTTTGGCCCAGTGGGCTATCCCGGTAAACAAATGCCAATAAATAAATACATAATAAATAAATGCGATTTTCTTTGCTTCACCAAGGAAAGTTAGCTAAGAACTGTTGAACTATGTTTATATAGTTTCCACTCTGACATGTAGATTAGAAAACAAAGCAAAATACTTAATAGAGCACATTAGGGATAGTCATACCAGTTTCCTGTTACTGGATGTTTGCTTGCATTTTTTACATACTTGCAATGTTCATTTAATTCCTTTATGTATTATTTACATAAAGTAAAATGCACCCCAGGCTTAATTTTTACTTAGTGGGAGGTTATATTCGTGGTTTATAATGTTACTATTTGCAAATAAACCTTTAGTGGTTTTACTGAACTGCATTTCTTTGCATAACTGCTGTGGTAGTCACATGACTCTCGGGTTGCTCTCAATTCTGTGTAGTTTCTAAAGTGAAACAAAAATACTTCTCCTCCTCTTCTGCTACTCTAAATATGTCTCCAGCATTTTTAGCTCTTACAGTGCTTGATTTTCATCCCTGAGGTATTTACAACTTTCCAAGCTGTCTGGGTCTGCCTTCATATTGCCAACAAAACCAGAGATAGAGAATAACCTCACCAAAGGTAATGCTGCCCCCAAACAACAAATTGAACAGTAAGAATGGCAACAACCACAACAAAGTAAAGTCCAAGGTTTAATCACTTAAACAGCATAAAACAACATAAAATCAAAACAGCAACGATGATGTGTAAGCACTTTCAGGCTAATGCCCTTCTTCAGACAATTAACTAAAAAATATAGCAGTTTAAATAGAAAATGACAACCAATTAAAATCAGTAATTTAACCGCCTTTTCTTTAGAGCTGGCTTAAGGGGAATGACATCATTCAGTTCTGGGAATCTATGTGCTGTTAACTCTATAATCCACCTTGCTTCCTGATACTCTGTTTCATTCACCAGCCCCCCCCCCCCCCCAAAAAAAAAAAAAAACAAAACAAAACTCTTGTGTATGCTCTGTATTACTGCAAACCTAAAATCATGTCCTGGAAACTGATGAATGTGTTGATATAAGGCATTATGCTCATTGTGTAGCCTTACTGCAGACAAATGATTTTATATTCTACTTTTTAACATACAATTTGTCTTCCCTACATAAAATCCTGCACATAATTTACAGGTAGCTAAATATATCATGTTCATAATCTTGCAACTAACATATGTATGGAAATGATGCACTCTATTAGTAATGGAGTGTGTGAATGTGGTGTCTGTGTTTGTGTGAGGACATGCCTTAGAGGTACCACAGGGTCTGGTTCCTTTAAATCTAGATTTAACCTGAATCTTATTATTCCCTTCATGGCATAATACATTTTTTAAGTTCTTAGTCCTTCTAAAACTAAACATTGGTCCTTCCCCTATAACTGTCTTTATCTTTTCATCTGTAAGAAGAATTTTCCAACTTTTCCTCACTATATCACACACCCCATGTATATTGTTGCTGTAAGTAAACATCAGTCTTATTTTATTCTCCTGTCTTGTAGAATTGTTGTTCGTAACATTTTCCTCTTGGTCACGTGTTAACCATGGCCATATCTTGTCCTTCCTTTAACCTACTCTTTTCTGAACTATTCCCTCTACCTTGTGTTGTTTGTATCCTCTCTCAGTAAAATTGTGTTTTAAATTATCCAATTCCATCTCAAACATGTCCTCATGTGTACATAATTGTGACACCCTGCCCAACTGTCCTACCACTATATTGTCAAAGGTAAATTGTGTGGGTGCATGCTGTTATATGTTAATAAATAGTTTTTCCAGCAATCTTTTCTATAGAGTGCAATTTTAAAACCATCTTCATTTTGTATGACTCTTACATCTAAAAAATCCAACTGAATCCTGAAAGATTTCAGGGTGTCACATGCACATGCTTGGGAATGAAAATACTAACCAACAAGTAACGTCATGGCAACCTAGTGCATTTGTCTCTTTATTTAATTCTACCATGAATGCTTTCATCAAAGTATGTGAACAGGAAATTGGAGGTTATCTACAGAGTAATTATAATAAGAAGTTCTTTAACCTAACACTAACACAGAGGGAAGCATTAACTCCCTCACAACAGAATACACAAATCATTATTAAACCTGCTGATAAAGGAGGAGCAGTAGCCATAATGAAGAGAGATTTTTACCACACTAAATTAAGTGAAATGTTAATGGATACAACAACTTTCATGCAAATATCACCAACTGTTGTTAATAATCCCCCGGATTTACTAACCTTCCATGCAGGACTAATCTAGTCCTGCATGGAAGCGGCGGTTTAGGAGGAGGACGGCAGCACGCCATGCATATTAATGAAGGTGCACTGCCTGACCTCCTAATCCTACACGGAGCATGGACAAGTGCAGGGGGGGCATGTCTGAGAGCAGAGCTCTCAGAATAAACACACCCCTGCAAAGTAGAACAGCAGAATGTGTAAATAAATGAGAGAGACCGCTCATAGGTGTCCGCATATCCCCACCAACATTCCCCCATGTCTACAACAGCAACAGGACATAAAAATAAAAAGAAGAAACCCCTTTAATTTTTTTTAAAACCCCGAGTACAGCTAACCATAGGTGCGTGTGTTTGCCCATCGCTTAGCTACGATTAAAGCAGCTTAAAAGGCTGAAGAGGATAACAAGAAATATATATGCAAATTAAACAACATAGAAATAGTGTAGTGGTTACAGCATCCACCTCCCAAACAGGCATTCCCGGTTTGAGTCCCACTGCAACACATACCATTTTCTATGTGAAATCTGTATATAAACATATTTTACATCTTTTTGCTGTATAACCTACTAAATAACATTTAAATGTGAACTGGAGTACTGCATTAAATGCACATGTGAAGTGTCAGTGTCATAATGAATAAGGCACTAGTAAACAGGTTTAAGCACAGATAAGCAGTAGCAAGCATATATAAGCACTAGTAAGCATGCTTAAGTGCATTTGCGCAGGGGTAAGCATTGCCTACACAGATTAAGCAAAGTAGAAGCTAACTGAGTGTAAGAAACTGTAACCGGAGGTTAGCAGTGCTTACCGTTGTGCAAACCTGTGCAAACCTGCTTACGACTGCTTTAAAGTGCCTTAATCACTCTGGATCCAATGACCCATGTTCTGCCCAGCAACAAAATAAACTGCCTTTGCAAGGTTCAAACTCAGGACCTGATATACTATAGTCACAGTAGTTAACCACTAAGCCATCATAGCAATAGACATGCATGAGGTATCAGCAAACTAATTTGCACCACAGGAAAACCAAACCAAACATGTGAACTGTATCTATGTGCAGTGTGAAGTATTATAACCTGCTACATAACATAAATATGTGAACTGGAGTACTGCAGTAAGGCCAGATGTGAGGTGTTATTGCAATAAAGTATTGAAGTTCCCAGGACCCCATACAGCATACGTACACATGAATCAAGGAAACAAGACACATATATAACATGTAATGAAGAAGACATCAATGCCAAAATGCAAACATCATGCAAATTGAATATTAAGCACTGCTAACCGTTGCATAGCACTGCTACCCAGACTACTGGCAGGATACTACCAGTGGGAGAAACAGTCAACCTGCAAAGTATAATCTTAAACAAACGTATGTTCATCCCTAGCAGGACAACCCCAAAAATCTGCTAAAAAGAGTCCTGGGGATAACATACCATGCCTTACAGGTAAGCAAAGAAGGATATGTTTGTTCGTGGACTGAATATGTGGGAACCCTGAAGATCCATGGGGTGAGACAATGTACATGATGGGCCCTGAGGAGTGAAAAGTGGGCAATGTGTAGTGGTGTGGTGAGATTCAGATGGAACCTGTAGGAAGGATGATTGATGTGGAGGAGGGAGGGGGTGAGGGAATGATGGGTAAGACATTATGGGCCGAGGCTTGCCATGGTTGGACGGACCCGTTCTAATGGGACCGCCCCATGGATGTAAGCAAGAAAGGAGGGGGGGACAGGAAGGTAACTGAGACATACCATTTCCTATGGCAAAGCACGGTATGTGTAATATATATGTTGCATAACCCATGGAATAACATATATATATATGAACTGGAGTACAGCTGCCACGACAGAACATATATATATATATATATATATATATATATATATATATATATATAAAAAAACCTGGAGTACTGCAGGAAATGCACATGTGAGGTATCAGTATCATTATGCATAAAGCAGTAGTCAGGTTACGCAGCAAGAAGCAGTAGTAAGCATATGTCAGCACTAGTAAGCAAGTTTAAGGCCATGTGCATGGGTTTGTGTGAAGGTAAGTACTGCTAATTTCTGCTTACAGTGTCCTACACCCAGTAAGCCTCTAAATTGCTTAACCTGTGTAGGCAGTGCTTACCCCCATGCAAACCCGCTTACAACTGCTCAAAAGTACCTTAATCACACTGTATCCAACGACCCTTGTTCTGCCTAGCAAAAAAAAAACTGCCTCTGCAAGGCTCAAACTCAGGATCCTGCACACTATAGTCACAGTAGTTAACCACTAAGCCATAAACAGAAATGAGGTATCTGCAAACTAATCCTCACCACAGGAAAGTCAAACCAAACATGTGAACTGAATCTATGTACAGTGTGATGTTGGATAACCTGCCACAGAACATAAATATGTAAACTGGAGTACTTCAGTAAGCATAGATTTGAGGTGTTATTGTAATAAAGTGTAGAAGCCCCCAGGTCCCCATACAGTGTATGTACACATGAATCAAGGATACCAGACACATATATAACCAGTAATAAGAATAACTCATTGCCAAATGGCAAATATACTGCTAATTAACTATTAAGCAATGCTAACCGCAGCACAGCTCAAGTTAGTAAGTGTAAGCAATGTGTAGGGGAGCCAATTCAATCTGCCTAGTGGTATACTTCTTTAAGCAGTGCCAACCTCATGTAAGCAGGTCTGCCCATAGCTTAGCATATTCAAAACTAGCCAGTCACAGGGATGTGTGGGAAAATGGCCGTATTTAAACCCCACAGGTGGGAATACTACTCATAACTGGTTGCAGGCAGAATGGCTGATGTAGGTGAAGGCACTCGATTTAGAGCACAGTGCTGGGGTATCCAGGAGTCAAAAATCATGGTATGGCTCTTGGTAAAACACCATGATCAGAGACTACTGAAGGGCCAGTACCAGGACTAACAGTATAAAATGGAGGCCTGGGACAGTCTCGCCTGTGACCTCACCAGTGCCACAGGTATCCCCTGGACTGGTGAGCAGGTCAGGCACCACCATGCTGACCTGAAGTGGCAGAGGGGGGATGTACTGGAACAGTGGATCCAGGAGTCTCGGCAGATGCCCAGTGCCCCAGGACTGAGTAAGTACTCATTCTACTAAGAAGTAAATAATTGCCTAGCTTGTGTATACTATGGATAGGTATGGCTAAATATCAATGCATTTCTCTGACAGCTGCAGATGAGCGGGCTATGAACCAGCAAGCCCATGATGCTAGGCTGCAAAGGCTGCATTGCGAGGCAGGTTAGTAATCCATCTGCATGTACTGTCATAACAAATAAATATAAGAGCCTTAGAAAGTGTTGTACCAGTAGAAATAAATATGTAATAATCTGTGAATAAAGGTATAACCCCTGGAGTGCTACTGTTTACTCTCATATGTTGGCGATCTGTTCCATACTATAAATAGTAATGTTGTATCTTAAGCAGTGTCACCCACACTGTGGTATGCAGATAAAATGGGCATGAAGTCCTGCATAACAATGTTGGAAGTGCCAATAGGTCATTTATATTGTACAAGTTAGGGGGACTTCGATAGAAAACAGTTGAAAGCTTTATATCAATTCCCTGATAGCACAGTGTACTGTGATGTTAACTATAATATTTTGTCACGCACAGCAGGGGTTTGAATCCTGGGAGTGCTACTAAGTTGTATGCATAATCTTACCCACAACAGTACAGCTTTTGATACAATGTTCAGATAGAAAGCTGTATGCATACTTACACCCAACAACAGTACAGAATTTGCTAGAATGTTCAGAATGTAACTTTTATGCATAATCATACCCCACAACTGTTCTAATCTGTCCAGCATGTCCAGATAAATGGCCATACCACCAACTTGGTACCCTGTTCCCCTGAAAATTCAATGTGATGTTCCAAGAATTGTAGGCAGCTGTCAATGACATATAACTGATATTCAAACATGTACATAGTCAGAGAATGTATATGGAAACAAACCTGTCATTCTAGCACCTCACCCAAAGTGTATGACAGCAACTCTCAACATATGTTGCATTAACACCTGCAGCCTGTCATGCCTGTATGTAAGACACAGGTCACGTATATAATAATTTATAAACATACCAGTGTACAATATAAAGCCATTGTGTAGTGTAATAATGCATGTAAGGGAAAGACCACTGCAGTGACTAAGAATGTTGTAAAAACTACAAGGATATATTAGTTGCTAATTGAACTCTCTCTATCACCCCTACCATATGTGCATAATAACTCAATGACACTCCTCAACTGGTATGTGTACACTCCAAACTTTTGTTGGGACATTTGTCCTAATGGTTTATAAATATTCACATTTGTTTCTATGCATGTGCCATGTGAAAATACACCCATATTGGTAGCCTGTTGCCATCAATGAAACCTGCATGGTCCTGTAATTGCCACTGTTGTTCCATATATGCATGTGTTCTGCTTGCTCTGCAACTGTGTTAAATTTGATGTGTTGGGTTAATGGGAATATTTATGCATGCTGTTATAATTAATCCTGAATGCTGTTGACTGTTACTAACCCATATCTGTCATAAACCTGTGACAACACAGCTTGTATGGGAAGGCTGGTCCCAGTTGACCCACCGGTCTCACCTCAGCTGGCCATGGCACCAGGCACCAGCACATCTGGGGCCCAGCTTGGGACCTCCTCCTCCATGGGCCCTGCGCCACCTTTGGGTGGAACCGCTGCAGGGGATGGGGCTGCCCCCCCCTTGGAGTGGGCACAGAGGGGAACCTGTCACCCGTCAACAGGTCTGGGCTGTGGTGCATAAGGAGCTCGATCTGGAGTACCGAGAGCAGCTATGCCAGCTTGAGGGCCGAGTGGCGCTATTAGAGGATGAGCCTGCCCCTCTTACATAGCCCCCAGTACAGCCACCTTCAGGGCCGTGAAGGTGCAGTGGTGATTGCCCATGGGTGGGGACCTCAGTCCCACTGTTTACAGTTGGGGGCTCATGGGCTTGCGACTTTCAAACACCCCTCCCCATCCAAGGTGTTTACCCCCCACATGTGTCATATACCAGCCCTGTATGCATCTTGTGTGTCTTGTCTGTTAACCTACCCAACCTACTTCCCCAAATATACCTACTACCCCTCCCCAACATCCCACTCTCACCTGAAAAAAAAAGAGCAATCTGTTACCACAAAAAAATTCTTGCCCCATACATAGCTGTCCATTTCGGACATGTGTCCACTGAACACATGTAATCTGGTCTAATTGGCATCACAATAAATATATGTTGCCCTCACCCCTCTCCCAGGGGTTTGAGGGTCAAAATGTACCTGCAAATATTGTGTATATGCACAGCTGTTGCTGTAGAAGAAATGGGCAGCTATGGACCTTTCCTATACCCTTCCTGCACATGCCTAGCTATTTTCCCTACTGTCTTTCCCTCTTTGTGCCCTGTTTTTCACCACTGTCCTATCAACCCCTTTTTCTTTTCTTTTAAAGGAATTAGTGCCGGGGTAAGCAGCAGTAAGCACTATTAAGCAGTGGTAAGCAGGTTTGTGCGGGTGTGCCGGGGGTAAGCTATGCCTACACAGGTTGAGAAATTCGAATCTAACTGATTATAAGAAAATATAAGCAGAGGTTGGCAGTGCTTACCATCACGCAAACTCAAGCAAACCCGCTTACAACTGCTTAAAAGTGCCTTAATCACTCTGTAGCCAATGTCCCTTGTTCTGCTCAGCAACAAAATAAACTGCCTCTCCAAGGCTCAGACCCAGGACCCTGCACTCCATGCACAAAGTGATTTACCATTAAACTATCGCAGATATACATAACCTGAAGTTTTCAACATACATATCATGCAGCACAATCAGTCAGCAGTACAGGAAATGTATTATTATAACACCACATAAAGTGTTAGTGCAAGACGTCTGGACAAAGTATGCCACACTGTGGGTACAAATAGGGATATATGTCAACTAATGCTCTGATACAACTGGATACAATGAAAAAAGGCCAATGTTCACAAAAGTGAAATGAATTAAAAAAGGAAAAATTCAGATGCCAAATTCTTCTCTCAACGAATTTAATGAGCAAAATCAGATACAAAATTCTTCTCTCTAGCGCCTCGGCCACACTTGCCTTTAACAGAGTATAACAAACTCCAACAATCTACCTCCCATATATACTAATACACACCCATCTATACAATTAACTGATTAAATAAAACATTTCATAATAAAAGTCCATGATGAAAATATACAATACTTATATCAAACTTTTCCACACACACATTCTAAATTGAGCCCAATAGGACTCGTATTAAATTTCATAATCATAAATGCTTCCTTTTTTCTTAAAATATATTTAATTTGATAATCACTCATGAATACATTATTTCTTACATTTTCTAATACCGTAACTAGTAGCCCCTCAGGGCTACCATTATGATACTTATTAAAATGTGTTGCAATGGGGCTAGTTTGTCTATTATTTTAATATCCCTTAAATGTTCCTTTATTCTACATGAAAATTGTCTCCTAGTTTCCCCAATATAAAACGTATCGCAAGGGCATTTAAGACCATAAATAACCCTTTCAGTTCCACAATTAAAAAAACCATTAGTTTGAAAATGAATGCCATGAATCTTAACAAATTCTCTAACAATATATTTACAAATACTACATTTCCCACAAGACAATGTACCCTGTGTATCTACAGACTTCACCAACCTAACATTTGGCATATAAAATTTACTATGAGCTATAAAATCTTTTATATTTCTACCCCTTCTAAAGGAGAAACACAATTTTTTGTTCCTTAAAAAATCTATTTCCCTTCTAACCATTCTCCAACTATGTTTAACCTCTTCAAGAACCTTATCAGACAATATTGAATAAGTAGTGGTAAAATAAATTCCCTTATTATTATTATTCTCCTTTTTATATCCACTACTCCCAAAGTTATATCCAGTGGTCCTATTATTCAATACTTTATCCAAACTATTCTTTAAATCTATTGCACAATACCCTCTTTCACGAAATCTGTTAAAACTCTCAGATAATTCCCTTTTTCTAACATTTACATGAAATGTTTTATTTAATCAGTTAATTGTATAGATGGGTGTGTATTAGTATATATGGGAGGTAGATTGTTGGAGTTTGTTATACTCTATTAAAGGCAAGTGTGGCCGAGGCGCTAGAGAGAAGAATTTTGTATCTGATTTTGCTCATTAAATTCGTTGAGAGAAGAATTTGGCATCTGAATTTTTCCTTTTTTAATTCGTTTCACTTTTGTGAACATTGGCCTTTTTTCGTTGTATCCAGTTGTTTCCTGTGGTTATTTGTGGTGATTAATGCTCTGATACACTTAAAATGTTGCTAGTTACACAGTTATATGTATTAGAACACATATGTAGAAGGAAATGAAGTCTGAAACACAAAAGTGTTGCCACTAGTTACTGACTTCAATGATGCGATCATCCTTGACAATTGCCAAATGAATGAGGAACAGGCCAAAATATGAGCCGAACATGCATGGACATATGGACAGATATATATCTGTAAATGTAGACAGATAGACAGCTATATGTAGATATATACATTAATGTATGACTCACAAATAATCATTAATCATATAACAGCAACTGTATACAGATACATACATATGTTCATATCTATGTATATATATATATATATATATATATATATATATATATATATATATATATACATATATATATTTATATATATATATACAGATGTATATATAGCTATAGATACATATATACAGATATAGCCATATGAGATATATATAGGTACATACACATATACATACACAAAAGATATCAGTAGCCATACATATGTAGAAGTAGTGTGGAAGTACTGGGTGCAAAGTATATCCCTCAGCCATAAGCCCTTCAACTGGCACCTGTGAAATGTGTAGTGTGGCAACCATTCCCACAAATGAGAATGCTGACATTAAACATATATCCACCCACAATTCAAAGGACATGACACGACACACAGGTATGCATACATAGATAACATTTATTCCTGTACTATACAATAATGTATGCCAGTACTGATACCACATAAGGTTTGAAATATGTAATCAGTCATGAATGCAAGGCCCACACAAAACAGTAGATGCAAGCAATGTGTATATATACCATACTATGTTGTCCAGGTCAAGGCCTTCAATTAGTACAACAGTAGAAACAGGATTTGCCTTCAGGATACGTAACAATCAACAATTACAGATGTAGTTCAGCAGCCTCCAATTGCACCCTGTAGTCAAGTCCTAGGAGGAAAAGTAGCACTTGTGTTAATGTCACAGTATCTTGTACATAACATTGCTTAACCTAACATCTCACTATCACACTGAATGACCCTCGTCTTAACAATTATATCACTGAAAAGGTGCCATAGCCTAGGTTAATGGCATAGAACCCCCACCCTCATAAAAGGCTGTACAAGGCCAAGGAACACTGTGTACCACACACTTACCTCTGGAATGTACAAGGGCACATATGTGTTCTCAAGCTGTTGCCACCATATATATGGACTTGGCCCAACAGTTGGTGTGGGAGTCCATGACATGCCTGGGATGATAGCAGTAATGCTAGCGGTAAATAATGATAGGCCATTACATACAAGCCTTCCTGTATCACAGCAGGACAAAGACTGGCATATATGTGAAGGACAGAGGCAGGAACATAGGGCCATATTTGCATTATTGCTGTTACACACCCTGGAAATTGCTGGTGTTACAGGACTTGTTGCAGCATACCCTTATGGAGGAATACGACATTGAAATACAAATGGGTGTAGCCATGTACTGATAACACTCAACAGACAGAATGGATCAGATATATTTGGGACAATACCTGTGTGGCGCACAGACAAAAGCTAACAGCCAATCTCCCTGGTATCATACGGATAGGCCCACAGTTGGGAGGTGTGCAGACAGCCAACATTCCATGAAAAAGTACCATGTACACAGAAATCCTGTAAGAACAGCAAGATACATTTCACACAACAACACTACTCACGCTGTCTGTAGGTCTGGAACCTTACCCAAATGTTAATTTGGCCTGTGTCTGCAGGTTCTGCTGTAAGAGGTATTGCTACATGCTGTCTGTAACACTGATGTCCACACACAGGAAGGATTTCATCCATCTTGGAAAGGTGAAGGGACAATGCCCACAGAAGGCAACAATTTATAGTACAGGGTTGCCATGACAGTGGTTATCTGAAGTACTACACAGCAGGATGCATGCAATTAACAACTGGTGGACTCTGACTGGTGCAGAGGCCACAACCTGATCATGTGCAATACCAACAAAAGCATGCTGCAATCTATTCAAACCATCTCAATCACTCTACTGGAGAGACTGAGAGAGTGAGAGAGAGAGTGAGATAGAGAGATAGAGAGAGAGAGAGAGAGAGAGAGAGAGAGAGAGAGAGAGAGAGGAAAAAAATAACCTTCAAGAAAGCTCACAAAGCACAGGGTTGTGTTACAGTGGAAACAATATAACAGGTATGTGAAACAGATATGCATTTACTGGCATGTAGTATATGGCATAGGAATAATAGGATGTATACTGTGAAAGGATGTATATGTGCCATCAGTACTTGTTCCTGTAATGATGTTGTGCTCAACAACTGCCCTGGACAGTAGTATCAGTCCCTGTGGGCAGTGGGACATACCTGTCAAATGTGAAGACTAGCAGTGAATGGCAAAGATGTGACCCATGATATCTGTGTTCTGTAAATTACTGTGGCTAATGGCTGGTGGGGGTATTAATACTACCATGATAGACACATGTGTGAGAGACCACACCACCTACCACACCAGTCATGTTAAAGTGTAGCATAGCATGGCCAACTGCCATAGCAGTATAATATGCTTATCTAAAGTTTGTTACCATATATACCCCCCCTAATGTTAGTCTGTGTTCACATGTGATACCTGCCTGTGTTGCAGCAAGGCAGAACAGTTCAGCTGTGAAGTAAAGAGGGTACATGATTGTGGTCCAGATGTTCGTATGCACCCCACATACAGATACATATATGTGTGTTACATATTCACAGCTGTGTATGTGTACAGAACCTCGGACAGTTATACATTTATATAGGTATATAAACAACACAAAATGATATCTACACATATATGCACATATGTATATATACACACACACATATATATATATATATATATATATATATATATATATATATATATACATATATATATATGTGTGTGTGTGTGTGTGTGTGTATATGTCGATATATATATATATATATATATATATATATATTTACATGTCAATACACTTCCCCTGCCATGACATGTGTGACAGAACATCACACATCAATACACAACATACCTACACACCAGTACATGGCTGCAGGATGGACTGTGGAGTGAGGTGTGTAACCTATGTTGGGAACACATTACAATTGTATGAGATGGTGGGATATATATACTCCTACTCCATATCCAAAATCTGGAACTCACTTCCCACTGCCATAACTACCCTCCCTTCCAGCAGTCTCTTCAAAAATTCTCTTAAAACATACCTAAAATCTCACTGGCTATGTCCTTGTCCATACCCCAACTAACCCCCCTTTCTTCTGTACCACTAATTAGCTGCCAGCTCTGCTATTAGCTGTCAACAAGTTATCAGTATTTCATTACTATTTCATATTCTTTAACTAGCAGATGATTGCAGTACGATATTTACTCCCTTCTCTATGTAAGAAATTAGTACTACTAGGCAAATGTCTTGCACCTTATATTGTTATTATACTCTGACATATGTCATTACCTGTCAGACTGTGTCTTTGCTATATATACACTGTTCTTTTTCCTCTGAAATGCTAGATTATACTCTTATTTTATGTGAAATTTTGCTTGTCTGAATATATGTGATATTATACTCTGATATATAGGTCATTTCTCCTGTTGAACTGTGTATTTACTATAATTATACTGTTTCTTTTTTCATCTGATATGCTAGATTGTACTCTTATATTATGTAAATCTCATATGTCTGAATATATGGAGCTTTTCTCCCTGGGCCTCTGCTGAAAATGGGCATATACCCAGTAGGACTTTCCCGGTCAACAAATGTAAAATAAATAAATAAATATGTTGGTGAAGGGTATTAGGCGCATATTGGTATGTAGGTCTGGTTGGGTGACAAACAAGACAGCATACAGGGCTAGTATATGACCTATGTGGTGGTTAAACACTGTGGATGGGTAGTTACATTTGGAATGTAGAGGCCATTGAGCCCCCACATGGGAACAAAGGGAACATGGTGCCCACCCATGGAGAGTCATGACAGTATCTACATGGACATAAAGGTGCCTGAGCTGTGCGCTTGGCAGGAGGGACATGCATGTCGAACCTTGTGTATGTGTACTGCATGCCTCCAGGTGATGTAGCACATACCCCATGTTTCTGTGGAGCTCCCTATGCCCAACACCCGCAACCTAACTGGGTCACAGACACATGTCTGTGTGTGCTCCATGGGGGAGGGACACCATCCCCTGAGGTGGTTCCACATGAAGGTAGTGATGGAACAGTAGATAATAGGTTCCATGGTGGGCCATGGATGTGATGTGGACTGGTAACATGTGCACATTAGGTTGAAGTGGTGTTCCTGCTGGAAAATAACCCCTACACATATTGGTGTGTAACTGTCATGGAACATATGTGGGCTGTAATAGTCCACACAATGCCAGAACATGTCCAACAGCATGCATAGATATCCCCATTACTACAGAATGGCAGATGTGTAGCAATCACATAGCAGGCCTACCACATGCATATGTGGAAACATAGTGGCAGTGACAATGACATGCAGGTGAAATACCCTGTAACAGCCCTGCAACTCTAGTCTTCTGACAGGGAGCATGTCTATAACCACATAGCAGAAAGTGTTGTACAATACAATATATGGCCCAATGGTACACATACTGGACACATACCACTAGCGTAGTGTCAACATTATGTTGGAGCTGATGTGGTGGCAGGAGACTGATATGTGTATTGTATTATGGTAAACTTGACATATGAGTTGCTCAGACATATTTCCATCATTATGTTTTTCAGGGAGTATGGCACACCTGAGGAACCCTACCTACAGTGCCGCTGAGGAGGAAATTATCATCACCAGCATCATCCACAATTATCAGCTGTTTTTCTCATGGACAAGCATGGACCAGCAGGAGAGAAGAGCCATGTGGACTGATGTGGTCCACAGGGTGAATGAGGTGAGGATGCACAGCCATACTTATGAGCAGGTCCGCCACCATTGTAGTGACCTGCTCCGGCAAGTATGTCACCGTGCCACTGCCATTCGAGGTGACCACCTTGCAACAGGGGAGAGCCATAACATCCAACTTCAGCAGAGTGGAGGAGCTGCTCATTGGCCTGGTAGCACCTGCCTGCTCGCAAGAGCTCCAGACTTATACAGTCATGGAGGTGGGTGCTACTCACACACCACACATTGAGCATGCAGGTAAGGTTCCAGGGCATATCAGTAGACTACTGTAGTGTATGCATCTGTACAGGTAGACCATGCATATGTAAGATGTGGGGTATGTTGCTGTGTAGTACCGATAAGCATTAATGCATAAACTGTAGTACTGTGGACTTAAGCTGTTGTTGTACTGTAATATTGCAGCTACCCTGTAGCAATGCCACAGCTGTGGCCACTGACATCAACTCTATCCCATGTCAATGTAGGTACCTCTGGGATACCAGCAAGGCAGTGTCCGGATGCTGGTGAGTATGATTTAAGATTATGCTTGGCAATTCACTGTGCATGTCATAGCTAAGGTGTAGGCCATGTACACATCTAACACACCTACCCATAATGCATGCTGTACATGTGCACTGACACAGCACACACCTCACTAATGGGATTACCAGCCTCAAACACATGCAATATACAGTCCATTTCAGACAACTGTGGCTATACTTCAGTGCACATTGCCCAGGCAGCGCTGACATCTGCCCAACATACACGGCTATGTCATACACAAAGCAGTTGAACATGCTACATATAATGACATCCCACTCCCTCTGCTAACACCCGCTCCAGAGTCCTAAACATAATCAACACATTACACAGAACATACTGGAGGGATAGGGCCCTTTCCCGGGGAATCCCCAACACTCTGGAATGGACTACCCATACATATCAAGCAATGCTACTCATTGACCCTCTTGACAGAAACACTTGGCAATTGGATGGGGAATTGGGAATACACCCTGGGGTAGCATGTCTGTGCCACAGCCTGACAGGGGCACAGGGGAATAACATTAGTTAGGTGGTGCATGGCAGGGAACCCCTGTGGCTAGGCTTATGTAGGCCCCAGGACCAATAGACCAGTACTCACCTATGAACCTGTGTGTACCACAGACATCAGCCAGGGCTCTA
>NC_056743.1:1783691965-1783751965 GCF_019279795.1 Protopterus annectens | reverse complement strand
CAGCAGGGTGGATGTCCCTCTCAATACTCTACTGCGATCCTCACCTAAGTAACATGTGTGTGCCAATGCCGGTGGCATAGTCCTACCCTTAGGAGGGTGTGAGGCACTCAACTACTGTGAATGGTGTAAACAACAACTAACAACCTGATTACATACACTGTACAGTATTACAGACAGCTATGTAGGAGGATAGACGCAACAGTAACTGCAATTATGGCAGTCGTGTCCACAACAGCCACACCCAGTGAGTTATAGCAACCCCAGTAGTGCTACACACCTCAACAATGTGGAGGAGGGCATTGACACATCTATCACCTGTGAAGGACTGTATTTTTTTTTTAAATTTTATTTATTTATTTATTTAACATTTGCTGACCGGGAAAGTCCGACTAGGTTCCACAGATCCTGTTTTCAGCGAAGGCCCGGGGAGAAATGCTCCAGAAGCATGTCTTTAGAATGTGGGAGGAAACCGGAGTACCCGGAGGAAACCCACGGCGTTGAGGGAGAACATGCAAACTCCACACAGAAGGCACCCCAGCCGAGAATCGAACCGGAGAACCTCTTGCTGTGAGGTGACAGCATTAACCGCTGCACCACTGCGCATGCCCATGAGATGGCACCTGTGGTATGTTGGCATATAGCAGTCCTTGTGGAAACATATCCTGTGAATGGAGGTAGATCCCATAACAACTACACACATCCCTACAAGCGGGATGGTGTGCAAAAGCCTGCTATGATCTACATGGGCATTGTGCACCTCCTAACCCTCATCTACACCTGTCATGATTGGGTTAAGGAGGTATACCAGGTTCAGGTTGTATTCTCTGCCTTTGACAAGTCCAACATTGGTGGGGTCCCATGTGTTGAGATAACCAGTGACATTGGCAATGGGTTCGCTGTTGGTATGTTCCATGTCCCTGCAGACCACGGTCATCAGGCTACTAGGTGGTAGTTCCCAGCTGACAAGGTGGGTTTGTGGATGTCCCTGCCAACACTGGTGAATCCATTGTCAAGTGTAGGGCTATTGGATTGTATGAGGGATCCCAGCTACTTACTGCACCTGCCCAGGGGGTTCCCCCAAGCATGGCATGTCACTTGACTGTACTGCATGACATGTTAGTAATGCCAGCCTTACATCCTACAGGTGGGATGGAGTACTGTTAACATGTACTGCCCTTGTCGTGTAGGGTCCTGCTTATGGGATCTGCTAAGGTTGGTATTGTATTGCAGGCCAGACGTATTTTGCTGGGGGGAATACCTATCCATGCCAGATGTATGTCATTTGGGTCTCTCAAACCCATCAATGATGCATGTGGACATATATGTTGTGGTTACATTCCTAGTTCCATCTACAGATGTATGTTTCCTTTAAATGAAGAAAATAACACAGAAAGTACAGATTTTAATTGCACTGCACCCCCCACACCCCCCTAAATATATATACCAAATCCAGGGTCGCATGACATTGGGGAGGGGGACAGATCCCTGTTATTTGCCTTGAATACTGGTTTTCAATCAAATGAACTTTTGATCAAATGGGTTTAGGTCAAATGAAATTTTGATCAAATGAAGTAGACCCCTATATATATATATGTATATATATATTTCTACACCTATAGCTACATATGTAGATATGTTATATCCATTTAAAGATGAATATATATATATATATATATATATATATATATATATATATATATATATATATATATACATACACAAATACATCTACATGGCGGAATACATTCCCTGTAGTGTTGTATACCTGGGCTGGATGATATGTATGTGAAAACATCATGACTATGCATCTCTGCCATGGCTTAGTGGTACATCACTTTATGTATGGTGTGCAGGGCCCTGGTTTTGAGGCTTGCAGGAGCTGTTTATTTTGTTGCTGGGCAGAACACAGCCCATTGGATACAGAGTGAGTAAGGACTGTAAAGCAGTTGTAAGCGGGTTTGCACCACGGTAAGCACTGCTAACCTCCAGTTATGTTTTCATACACTCAGCTTCTAAATTGCTTAACCTGTGTGGGCAGTGCTTAGCTCCGCACAAACCCACACAAACCTGCTTACAACTGCTTTAAGGTCTGTTAATCACTCTGTATCCAATGGGCTGTGTTCTGCCCAGCAACAAAATAAACAGCTCTTGTAAGGCTCATACCAAGGACCCTGCACACCCCACACAAAGTGATGTACCCCTAAGCCATGCCAGATACACACATATTCAATGTTTCAGAAACATATCAGCCAGTCCTGTCATGCAACAGTACAGAGAATGTATGCCAACATCTTGATGTCTGCGTGTGTAACTATATTGCAGCCTTAACAGATACAACATATCCATATATGTATAGATAGATATAAATATATATGTTGTTTTACTAACTCTAGATTCATATATATCACTATCTATGCACATATAGTTATATATCTGTTAGCAGATAAATGTATCTATGTAGGTATATATGGCCATACATCTGTAGATAGCATTTGCAGATTAACAAATACACCTATGTCCACATGCACCATTAATGGGGTTGAGAGGTCCCACACACTATACATCTTGTATGAACAGGCATCCCTCCACAGCCAAATACATGCGCCCTGCAATACACTACCAAGTACAGTCTGCCTCCCATAGGACATGTAATATGTGGAAGCCATCAACATCCCCAGGATACAGATACACAGATACATATATGCAGACACACACACACACATATATATATATATATATATATATATATATATATATATATATATATTTATAGATATACATGTGACTACACATACACACGCAGATATATGCACAGTAAGATACATATGTAGGAGGTGCACACAATATGGAACAGCCACTATGGTTACAGTTAACACCTGAACAACTGGACACTGTATGGCCGACGCATACTAATTTCAATTGTTGCCTGCAACATATACCCATAGAAATGTCATAGGAAAGACACCACACACAGGTCTGCAGAAATGGGAATCCTTTAAGTGTGTACTATAACAGTTCTATATACCATATCATATAGCTGTTCAAATACTGACAACCATATTAACCGAGTACTGCAACTGTGAAACAGTTACACTAATACAGTAGCCTGGAAAGGTTCACAACTGATGCTGTCCAGGCCAAGCCCTTCAGAATGTACAATAGTGCAGACAGACTGGGCCACAGGGTACCACACAATCAACAGTATGTACTGCAGGTGTGTAGTCCAGCAGCCTCTATCTGCACTCTGTACAAACTCCGTAGGAGGTAACAACATTTTGTGATCAAATGGGTTGTACCCGGCACATAACAAGGCATAATGCACAGAAAAATCTGTATGGCAGGAGGCAGTAGGCTTGCAGTACCCCAAGTAATGTAAGTAAAGTCAATATAGGTGATGTATACGGTACTGTACAGCCACATACCTTGTGGCAGTTCACCCCTGATAACCCCACAATTTGTAACAGCCTAGGTCATTTATGGTGCTCCCCACCTAAACTTAATAATACAGGCCCATATACCACTGCTGCATACACTGGCTTCTGCAGTGCATAAGGGTGCACATGTGTTGTGTAGGTGACGCCCACACATATATAGCCCCAGCCCCACTGTATGTGTGGGGGATACAACAGCAGTGAACTAATGGCAGCAATGGCAGTGTGATATACTCACAGCCCACTACAGAGCAACCCCCAACAGCATGACATATGTGCAAAGCCTGGTATGTAGATGGGGGACAGAGGCTAGAACACAGGCACATATGTGGAACACTGTTTCCATACACTAAGCAAGGTGTTGGTGTTACAGGATAGTCTGCAACATACCCTTAGTCAGGGGATTGAGGTTAGATATAGACATGGATGTAGCCATGTATTGATAGCATGCAACATGCACACTGCCAGTGTAATATCTGACACAGGAACTGTGTGGTGGATGGACAACACATGATAGGCATACCTCTGACCAGCAAGAGGTTAGGCCCACAGTAGTTAGCTATGCAGTTAGACTGCATTCCATGGCACATTAGTATGTACACACACACACCCTGTAACACCAGTACTATGCAAAGCATTACACAACTCTACCCACAGTCTGTCTGTAGTTCCTGATTCTCCTACGAATATGTGATCACTCTGAGTGTGCAGGTTCTCCTGTAAGAGGTATTGCCACCTGCTATCTGTATCACTGTTGCCCACACACAGGAAGGATGTCCATCACACAGGGAATGTAAAGGGACCACACCTACATGCTGTAGGGATTTATAGTGGGTGGTTGCAATGACAGTTGTAATTCTATGTAGTACACGTGTAATTTTATATGTATATATATATATATATATATATATATATATATATATATATATATATATATGGCTATCTGGATAAGTATATGTACATATATTTCCACCATATGTCCTGGACATGGATTATAGCCATACACCAGCCCCTACAGTCCCAAAGATGTAGTGCAAGGGGATGACAGGTATGTATAGCAGGTTTATTACTAGACTGTTGCTACTGTCATTGGGATTATCTTCACAGACATGGTGTGTGTGGATGCTGAAATCTGCTTATAACATTTGTGCCATTGGCTACTGACAGACATCCTAAGGAAATCATTGTAAGGTACCGCTGCTAGCATGTAATGGCCCTGTGGAGTGCAGCAGAGTTTTGGCCACTATATGTGGAACTTCGGACACAACCTGTACAGTCCAGAGGTATAGACATAATCCCTTACTGCACCACATGTGTACCAGGCCTGACAGTATGGATGTAGACAGCCATGTAGATGGGTATAACACATAACAACTGGTATACATTTGGCACCATAGGTGTTGGATTCACACACTCTTGTCTGGTCTGACACATAATGACTGTTGGTACAGGGGTGCCATGGACACATGCCACCCACGTGATATTGACATACATCTGTACAGCATCCCACTGCTCTGTCTGACATACATGCCATTTAAGGGAGGCCCAGCAGTATACATCTGGCAAGTATCTGCACATAACATCTCACTGGTTGAGTAAACTAAGGTGCTAGGCATGTAACAATGCACTGTGCAGGCTACAGGCAGACTGGCTCAACACTGGCCTACATCTCATATGGAGGAATGCACATGTACCTGCATATATAGCAGGCTCAACAGCCATGTCACAGCACAGGGTAAGATACAACTGTGTGACAGTGCATAACCACAACCAGTGTGAACACAGCCACAGCCATATATGGTAAGCTAGCATAATATTACAGTATATGGACTATCTGTTCTACACCATCCTCATATGTGCCACTCACAGAATGACCCTACATATACTGGGCTGTTACACAGTTTGGTGTGATGGCTGTCTGTGGTATGGGACATGTGTGTGTATGGCCCTGCACACATGTATGGCATAATGGTACCATACAGTGGGGCAGCATGTAACATCTGATAGAAGGGGAGCTAGAACAATGACATCTACCACAGCCTGTACACAGGCTGAAGTATATATTAGCGATACACACACTGCCGACATTCACCATTACTACACAGACCTCAGTAATGTACAAACATGCACAGAATGTCCAGCTTATGTAATGAAATATAACCACTACTGTACATGACATGTGTAGCAATCTGATATATCACTGGCTTATTATCAGATATGATGACAGTATTTATGGTGTACAGCACATATGCACAACTTCATGCACGCCATATGTACAAAGGTTGACAGAGGCGTGGCTGACAGCATATACACAAGGCCAGTATAGACATGTTGCTGTGATAACCTCATATATGTTCCATTGTAACGGGATTTGTTGCAACATATGTCCTATGATGGATATGAAGTCAGTAACTGTCATGGCCTTCACCATCTACAGACTGCAATCCTCACACTACCTTCTGCAGTCCACAGATTGATGCACTGTGGCTAACACATGAAACCATAGGCACAAACACGCCCAGACTGCAGATGACCCTGCAGATGGGGATTCCTCATATACATGGAACTGACATGGGAGGTATTGTGACATGTACGACAGGCATATCCAGACAAACACTGTTAAACCAACAATACTCCAAATGCAGTATAGCAGCACTTAAAGTCTGTAGTCAGGTCAGACACATACCCCTCCTGTTCATTGCCATCTTTCCACAGTGTATGTTGTTAGAGGTAAATCCCCAATCCATCTGGGATGCTGTTTGCCAAAAATCAGATCCAGTTCCTGCTCACAGTGACTGCAAAGGCCCAACATCACCATGATGTTCCTAGGTATTGGTGTGTGTTTCCATGCAATTGGCTATGGGATTGTTACCACATCTGTTCCACATGCAATCAGCTAGGGGAGAGCTGCAATTCATGCAGAGGCCATCAGCTGATCATGAGCATCAAGTAAAATACACATGCTGTTGCCTAGGCAAGGCAGGTATGTGTCTCCACATCCACCAGAGAGGAAGTGGGGGAGGCAGACAGAGGCATATACATATCAGGGAGGGATGGGAGAGTAAAACTGAAGCATGTTTGTGTCACACACCTACCAGCACAGGGTATCAAGCCCCCCAACAACTATGTAGTTCTATCACAGTTTTTTATGCAGTTATTGGATGCACCACATGGGTTACCTAATGTGAAGCACTCAGAACATATATGTGAGGGTGAGTGACATCTGCAACAGGGATATGGTAGATATACAGTAGGTGTCGTACACGTGCCTGTCTGCATGAACAGGTGCTAGCGTCAACGCAGGCACACTCACACAGGGACGCACACACATTGACACACTTAGCAGGGCCAGGAATGCAACACATCACTAGTGTGATTGCCACAACACATCAGTGTGCAAGTATCACATGCATCACATGGGTCATACGGAGGCTGTATGGGCAATGAGTATGAGGAGATGTCAGACATCAGACAGCATGCTTCAGTATGCCCTGGAGGGTTGTAGAGACTGTGGATGTGGACATAAGCAACATACAACATGCACACATGAACACACAGGGTGCCAGTTCTGACATGCATGCGTACATGTCTACATGGGTGTGTGGTGGTCAACTGTGCCAGCAGGCTGTACAGAGGTAGGCAATGGGTATACCTTGGCATCAGGCCACATGACAATGGTCTGCATTGTGGCTTAGGCCTGTAGTTACTGCATCTACCCTCACAGGTGGGTATTGCATCCCCCATCCAGTCAGCTGGGTGACTATTGTGTGTGGCCAATGCTGTACTCTGCATGCCATGTATGTGTTCCTTAGTCCATGACATAAAGGTTCAAACGATAAATGAAGGCACTGCTCCTAGGTAGACCTTAACGCTCAGTTTCTTAATAAGTGCATACACAAACAGCGTTTTCGCCACACTAAACAGGTAGCTTCATCAGAGGTCTGATGAAGCTACCTGTTTAGTGTGGCGAAAACGCTGTTTGTGTATGCACTTATTAATAAACTGAGCGTTAAGGTCTACCTAGGAGCAGTGCCTTCATTTATCGTTTGAACCTTTGTGTTCACTGGTTTGTTAGCTGTCTTGCTGTTTTCTTAGTCCATGACATGGATGGTGTCTGGGATGTGCACACCTCCCATGTGCATGTACAGTGACATGTGGAACTGTACCTGGGGTGTCTGGCCCATGTTGTGAACACAGATTATCATCAGATGTGCCAGTCTTAGCCACCTGTGGCAGGAACTGGTAATGGGCAACAGGTTTACCCTACACCTACATTGATAGCATGCCGACAGCATTCCCTGATGTCAGTGTCATCTGTCTATACAGGGCATGTTGTCAGGCATGGTATGTTCATTGTGAGTCACATATGAAGGCACCACATGTGGTGCAGGTGTCCATTCGGGAACATGGTGGAGGTGCAATGTCTGCATGTACATGCATATTGGATAGATGGGCAGGGTGACATGCCCTCTGTAGCCCACTGCTATCACTGCATAGTTACTATCAGTGGCCAATATGCAGTGTACTACCCACATATTGGCTGTTGCATAGGTATGTGTGTGTGTATGACACATGGGTTGAGTGTGTGCTCTGGGTAATAGTGGGGTTGCTAATGTCAATTGGCTGGCCTTGAAGTCACATGTATGGGTATGGCTTTGCACCCAAGCCTCCCAGCTTATTTACATCTGTTATCCCTGTATGGTTGACATTGTGATATATAGTGGGGCCACCATAAAAGTAATCTGCAAAATCCCCTCCACATTGGCCACACACTCACCTCTACACAGGATATGTGTTACACACACACCTGTCATGTCTGGGAGTTGAACCCCTACCTAACTAGTTTATTACACTACAGCACTACACACTTATAGTACATGCCACAAATATTACTGGAGTACTTCTTCCCCAAAGGTGTATTTCACAGTGACTGGCATCAGCAGGATTACCAGAGTACGACATTTCACCTGTACTGCGAGTGACTAGCCTAAAATGCATTGGTCCCTACACAGGCAGTGAGACATGCACAACTGTCGTGTGAGGGTATAGACCCCCTGACTAAGGCCTATATCATACTACAACATGGAACAGTTATAGGTTGCACCACAGGGATTATAGAAAACTTCTCCCCAAAGTTGTATTTCACAATGAATGACATCAGTAGGATTGGCAAAGTAGGGGATTTGAAATGTACTGTGAGTGAGTAGCCTATGATGCATTGCTCCATACACAGACATTGAAACACATGCAAAACACCCAGAACTGCCATGGGTAGTGATGGAACCCTACTACAGTTCTTAATCACACTACAGCAGTGCACAGTTACAGGACACGCTACAGACATTACTGGGCTATGATTTTTCCCAGAGGTTTATTGGTAGGTGAGTGACATCAGCAGCCTTGCCAACATTGGGTATATGAATTCTAAGGAGTGTGTGTGACCTAAAAAGTATTGCTCGTCACTCAGTCAGAGACACAAACATGCACACACACACACAGTTACCAAGTCTGGGGGTAGAACACCTAACCTAATTACTTTATTACACTATACAGCAATACGCACTTCCAGGACATGCTACAGAAATTACTGGGTTATGTTTTCCCCAGAGGTATATTTCTAGGTGAGTGACATCAGCAGCCTTGTCAAAGTTGAGTATATGTATTGTACGGGGGGGTGGGTGAGTGGCCTAAAAAACATTGCTTTCTACTCAGTTAGAAACATACACAAACAGATTCATACACAAGCACACAGTTGTCAAGTCCAGGGTTAGAACACCTACCTAACTATTTTATCACACTACAGCAGTGCGTAGTTACAGGATGTGCTATGGAGATTACTGGCCTGTGATTTCCCCAGAGGTGTATTTCTAGGTGAGTGATATCAGCAGCCTTACCAATTTTGAGTATATGTACTGTACGGGGTGTGAGTGGCCTAAAAAGTATTGCTTTCTACTCAGACACACATTCATACAGTTGTCAGGTCTGGGGTTAAAACACCTACCTAACTACTTTATCACACTACAGCAGCATGCAGTTACAGGACGCTCTACAGAGATTACTGGGCTATGCTTTCCCCAGAGGTGTATTTCTAGGTGAGTGACATCAGCAGCCTTGCCAAAGTTGAGTATATGTATTGTACGAGGTCTGAGTGGCCCAAAAAGCATTTCTCTCTACACAATCAGAGATAGAAAGACACACACAGAAATACACACTCACACAGTTGCCAAGTCTGGGGTTAGGACTACTACCTAACTAGTTTATCACTACAGCAGTATGCAGTTATGGGATGTGCCATGGGGATTACTGAGCTATAGCTCTCCCAAAGGTGTATTTCACATTGGATGACCTCAGCAGGCTTGTCATGATACTGCTATGGGGAGGGTGGTGTGTGCATGGGCCGTAACCCATTCATGTAGGGGTTGATATGCCGCATGCAGACACACACGGGGTCATATGCCACAGGTACGTGTATACAGCTACTAGGTGACTACTTCCTTGTGCAGTCATGTTGCACAGCTGGCACGTGCAACATGCCGTCATGCTGACAGATAATGGTGGCTAGTATCTGCAGTGAGTGACACCTGCACCTCATGTGTTTGGTGCCCTTTGGCTGTGTGCTAGGTGGGACAGGCCCAGATGGCTTCTTGTCACGGTCACCCTCTTCCACACATATGTCTGTCTACCTTTGGCTTATTATAGTGTGTTGTCCTTACATATATGTCTGTATTCCTATCCACTGTGTATACAAGGCAGGAGTGGTGCATACTGACATGTGTCTGCACTAACAACTGCAACTGCCAGATATGTCTGGTCCACTGGTGTTTGCTGACATGGCCTTCATGTGTTTAAGTGTGTGAGCATGCCCAGTATGACCTTTCAGTATGTTGTTCACTGACATTGCCTTCATTCCTCTAAGTGTGTGAGCATGCCCAGTATGGCCATCTATATTGCATGTGTGGATCAAGTCCAGGTAGTTTGTACTGCGGTGCTGACCTTTGTGTTGTACACTGACAGGGAGCATGCTGTGTCTGCAGGGTATACATCAGTCATTTGGCATTGACTGTTGCTACATTTCTGCATAGCGGGGGGGGGGGCACCTGACTGTTTCTACATTTCTACACAGGAGTGGGGACACACACCTGACTGTTACTATAAGTGTATGTAGGCACACCTTACACTTTTACACATTTGCTGGGACTGTACTGGTTTGTCGGATACACCATTTCAGTCTGTAGTCTTACCTATCGTGCTGGCTAGAGTTATACCAGTGTACTACAGATCTTAACTTTAACTACCTACATATTAGTTTCTGACTTCCTAGCCTTAACAACTTACATCCAACTGGCTGGCCTGCTGTAGTCTGTCGGTGTAGGCCTGGGGGAGGGGTTACCCATAGGGCTCATTCAGGGGCTATAGTACAGCATTTGTCTGTGTTTGTCTACACCTATCCTGCTGGCTGTGACTGTTGTTGGGTATATGACCCCTCAACTGGCATGTGTGAGTCACTTACCTTGTGGGTGTCCCAGTATTGAGGGTGGTGCTGCAGGGCTGCGTATGTTGGATGCACATAGTACACTCCCTATACATGGTTGAGCACAGGTAGTGTCATGTTTGGCATCCCTTTTACTGTATGTGCGAGTTGGAGAGAGGTGTCATTCCCTGGGTCCCTACTGTATCAGTGCATGCGCTATGCATTGCCTCTTTGTCAAGGCCAGGGCATACTGGGCATGCCTCCTTCTGCCTACTGGGGCAGGCTCAGGTTGTTCCTTCTCCGAGTCACTCTGTGCCTCTGCAGGCCTTGGCACTGGTGGAGGGCTGTGTGGCCCTGCCCCATGCTGTTCCTGTTGCAGCTGTTTCTGCAGGATCATATTATGTAGCATGGCACATACAAGGACAATTTGGGTACAATCAATTGGTGAGTACTGCAAGGCTCTACCAAATGTGTCCAGGCACTGGAACCATGACTTGAGCATCCCAAACACATGCTCTATTATGATTCGTGTTTGTGCGTGTGCCTCATTATGGAGTTCTTGTTCGGGTGTGTGTGCATTTCTGATGGGTGTCATCAGCCATGGCTCCAGTGTGTATCCAGCATCCCCCACTAGATGACCGTGTGGGATGTCCCCATTGGCAAATGTCTGGTACAGCTGCGTCAGATGCCAGATGTGGGAATTGTGGTAGCTTCCAGGGCAGCAAGCACACACATCGCACACAACCTGGCAGTTGATGGAGGGGAAGCCCTTGCGGTTGATGTAGACCCTACCCCACTCACCTGGTGGTGCTTTCATGCATATGTGTGTGCAGTCTATTGCACCCACTACCTCAGGGTATTCTGTTATTTGGTGGAAGAGATGCATATTGCTGGCCAACGCCTCATGGGTGATGAGGAAATATACATGCTCACTGACATGTGCTGACATGGCATCCAGGAACTAGTGGAGTACCCTGGATGCTGATGCCCATGAAATCTCCATCATATCCCCAGTTGGCCTTTGGAAGGTACCTGTAGCTAGTATTCTTAGGCCAAGACATACCTTGGTATCCACTAGGATGGGTTCCCCTCTGTTAGTTCTGTGTGTCAGGCGTGGCCGGCACAGCTCAACAATTTGCTGTAGGAGATCCCTGTCCACCTTATAGTGCTCCACTATCTCCAACTCATGTAGCCCTTGGTAGGTTACCCTGGGTCTGTACACTCTTCTCTGTCTCCTCACTGTGGGTTGCTCAGCAGCATTCACATCCTCACCACCCTCAGCCTCTTGCACATACTGGTTTATGATAGCAAATGCAGCCCCTAACATTTTTTCTCTCGCTTTCGTTTTGTACAATTTCTCCATCTGTATACACCGGTGGTGCAAAGTTTTTGGGAAAAACAAGGGGGAAAGGTGTTTGCATAGTTTATAGTGGTGTGCTGGGCTGCTGCCTATATAATTGGCTGATTCTGATACATTTCACCTGTCAGCTAAGGTTGTTCGCCTTGATTACCTTCCTACTGCTGTTTTCCCTTCCCATTGCCTCCCTGTTTAAGTCAGTGTGAGTGCCGCACAAACGGAGTCCTCAAATGTGCACAGAGCTGCTTTTTCCTGGTTTAACTTCCTTTTTTTTCCTGTAAAACCGGGTGCGCGGCATGCACACCCACTTACACTTTGTAAAGAGTGCTAGGCAGGTTTAGACACACCCCTAGCTTAGTTGTGCTAAGCTAGGAGCAATCCCAAGCCACAGGTCTCCAATCTGCTTACAGTATGCCTGACATCCCCCCCCATGATGTCATCTATATCCTATTCTTGCACCCAGCTATTTATACTCTTACAATCTTGGGACCTGAGTCACGCCCTGGGAATATCTGGGATTCACTAACCTTTCCCTCATTTGCATAGGATTGCCTGCTAATGCATAGTTACATGTCCCACACTGAGCCTCCCCCCTTAGCAACCATTACTCACTGGCCAGGTTGTCTTCTACCTGCCATTGACTTGCATGGCAGAATACTGATTTTAGTTAGAATGTTTATTTTAGGTTTATTTTATGATTTTCCCCCAATCCCGTTTGTGCGCCGCTGCCTTATGCTTAAACAGGCAAGATCGGCGAAAAAAAAATAAAGTTGTTTATTTTATTTTTTAAACAGTTTGCAATGCCAATGGCCTTCTACTTGGCCATTGGCATGCTTCCTCAATGATATGCAGCCTTTATTTTGAGCTGTCATAGCTCTGTTTTGTAGTTTATAGAAATGTACTCGGTTACTAACCGAGTACATTTCTGCAAACTGCACTCGTCTGCACTGATAGCTTCCTGGATTGCAAATTACCCTAATTTGCATGGTTTTCACCTGCAAATGAGGGTAGTTTGCATACAGGAGCTCGGTCCATGCAGGATTAGCCTAAGAGCTCATGTGCACGTCCTGGGAGCTCGTTCCTGGATCGCACATTGGCCATATTGCTGAAAATAGCTCTTTAGACTAATCCTGCACACTATAAAGGGCTTCGTAAATCTGGGGGAATGTTATTTCTAGAATTAGAAAATGTTTAGAAGTTTTGAAAGAGGACGGACTGATGGACATGGACTTATATAAGTTCTTGAATATAGAAAATCCTGTTATTTCCATTTATTTCCATTTTTAAGGTCTTACCCAAAATACACAAAGACATGAAACCCCCCCCCCCAACTAAGGCCAATAGTATCAGGCAGGGGGTGGATGACAGAAAACATCTCATTTTGGGTAGAATGTACTCTGAGATCAGTATTAACACAAGTTACACATATTTTAAAAGATACAGGTGATTTTTTAATGAGTTTGAGTGAGTTTATCAGGCGAACAAAAGTAAGGAAACTTATATAATGGTAACATTAGATGTAAATAATCTCTTTACTGCGATTAGCAATGAGTATGGTTTAACAGCTTTGTCTAGATTAATTTCTGATTTGTGTTCACTTGATACTAACAAGAATAGACTTATTTTAGAGATGCTTAGACTTATTTTGGAGTGTAATGTTTTTGTTTGTTGAAACAAGCATTATCACCATGTACAAGGGGTTGCTATGGGCACCCCTTGTGCCAATACCTATGCCAATTTAGTCATGGCATTTTGGGCGCAACATCATGTCTTAGGAAAATATCATGGTTGGTTCAATAACATTTGTATTTATAAAGGCTTTGTGGATGGCATCTTCCTGTTGTGGGATGGTGAACTGTGAGAACTTGTAGCATTTATAGAATACTTAGAATCCACCACATCTTTTTTAAGATTTTCCATGAAATCTTCCAGGATTCAGTTGGATTTTTTAGATATAAGAGTCATACAAAATGAAGATGGTTTTAAAACTACACTCTATAGAAAAGATTGTTGGAAAAACAATTTATTAACATTTGACAGCATGCACCCAAGATTTACATTTGACAATATAGTGTTAGGACAGATGGGCAGGGTGTCAAGATTATGTACAGATGAGGACATGTTTGAGATGGAATTGGATAATTTAAAACATAATTTTACTGAGAGAGGATACAAACAACACAAGATAGAGGGAATAGTTCAGAAAAGAGTAGGTCAAAGGAAGGACAAGATGCGGCCATGGTCAACATGTGACCGAGAGGAAAATGTTACGAACAACAATTCTAGAAGACAGGAGAATAAAATAAGACTGATGTTTACTTACAGTAACAATATACATGGGGTGTGTGATATAGTGAGGAAAAATTGGAAAATTCTTCTTACAGATGAAAAGATAAAGAAATTTAAAGGGACCAGACCCCTGTGGTTCCTAAGCATGTCTCTCACATAAACACAGATACCCACATTCAGACACCCCATTACTAAAAAGTGTATCATTTCATACATATGCTTAGTGCAAATACTAATGATAATATATAATATAGCTACCTTTTATTAGTAGGATTTTTATGTAGGAAACAGGATGTGAAATGTTAAAAAGTAGAATATTAAATAATGTGTCTGCAGTATTACAACACAATGAGCATAATGCCTTATATCAACACAATCATTTCAGGACATGGTACAGAGCATACACAAGAGGTTTTTTTTGGGGGGGGGGTGGGACGTGGAATGAAAAACAGACTATCAGAAGCAATGTGGGATATAGAGTTAACAGCACATATTATTCCTAGGACTGAATGATGTGATTCCTTGCAGCCCCCAAAGAAAAGAAAAGGAGGATAAATTGATTTTTAATTGCTTTTTCATTTTTTTTTTATTTTATATATTTTTATTTAAATGTCTGAAGAGAAGGGCATTAGCCTGAAAGCGCTTACACATCATTCATGCTGTTTTTTTTTTTATGTCGCTTTTATGCTGTTTAAGTGATTAAACCTTACTTTTACTTTTTTTGTGGTTGTCCATTCTACTGTTCATAGTGGATTCTACCCAAACTCTTACAACAGGCACTTTAGCAACGGGAAGCAAAAAGAAGAACACTTAATGCGCATTTCCCACTTATCTTACCAACTGTGCTTAGTGTCTTTCACGTCTAATTTCTGACAGTACTAAGGCAGGAGGAATCTCCACAGCTGTTCCTTGCTTGATTCTTCCTTTCAAAGCCCTTCTATCTCCATAGGTAGATTCCCTTTATTGGTTTCTACGTCTAGACTGTTGTTATCAGCTGAGAAATACCCAGGAGTGGTTACCACCACACCCCAAGAATCTACCCTACCCCATTAAAGTGGTTGAACAACACACACACACTGGTAATTTGTACAAATATTAGCAGTGCCCCGTTTTCTCCAAGTTCTCATTTCTGAACTTCCTATGCATTTTTACCATTCCTTTCTGAACTCACTGCTGGACCCAATATGTTTGCTTTGATCTCCACCCACCATCACACCCTTAAAATATACCTCTTAAAATGATACCACCATAGAACCACATAACCCTCATCTCACTGCCCTCACAGTCAGGACTGCAATAGTACTGGAAGTCTTAACTCCCACTCCCAACTTCTTATATAAACACAACACATATCCAATCAATAAAATGCTCCTTTTTCCACAGCTAACCCTGTTCTACCATCTTCTTCTTTCCTAGTCATCTCCCTAACCCCTGCAATCAATACCAAACATCTTCATGAAACACTTACCCAACCAATTGTCACATCACTATGTATTACCTCTACTTCTACAACTTCCACACCAACAAATCACCACCACAACTGACAGTAATCAGACCAAACCTACTCCCCAGCTCACCACTGTCAGCATCCGTCGGCTATAAACCTACTATGATGCAGAAACATTTTTTCTCTCTGCCTAAACTCCCTTTCCTCAATATCAGAACTAATCTCTTTCTGCTCAGGCCAGTGCCCTCCTCAATATGCATAGAATCAAAAACAAGCTACATCACATAAGTGGTTTTATTCCCCAGCATGGCCTAGACATTTTAGCAGCACAGAATCTTGGGTCAAACAATTCCCACCCAACTTCCAACAATTTCTAACCTCCTACAAGTATGTCAATGATGCCAAACCAGGAAAACAATGTGGTGGATGCTGTCTAATTATATACAAAAGTAGCCTAAACCACAAAGTTATTGCCCAAATTCTCCTCAGATTCTGGTCCTAAATAGAGTCTCCCTAAATTTCCATCTCATAAAGGCAAATCACTTCTGATATCTTCAGTCTATCTACCACCCCCTTATTCCACAACTAAATTCAAATCACTCATCGCTAACATCCTTAATAACTGTCCCCAAAATAAGAAATATCATTCTAGGTGAGTTCAATCTTAATTACCTTGGCCCTGTTTCATCTGACATGGGTACTTTCCTAGTAAACCTAGGTCTGCTTCGACTCATAAAAAAATTAACAAGACCTAACATCAAGTCCTCCAAACACTCCACACTTGACATGATTACTGCAAACATACCAAACTTCATCTCCAACATAAATATTCTACCACCATCACTAGGTGACCACTGTCCAGTCACCTTTACAACTGTCAACCATCCTGTAGAACTACCACCAATATTAAAAGAGTTCATAAACAGAGTAGCACTAATGTTGAAAGACTCAGACCCTTTCTCATAGCTCACAAATGTTACCATATACTCTCCTTAAATGATCCTAATACACCAGCTGTAAGCCTAACCAACTTTCTATTTCAGCTGCAAGCCAAATTTTTCTGACAGTACTTACGTATTATCGCAACCAGATGTTTGCGGTTTCACATTTCGCTTAGTTTTAAACAGACGAGCGCATGAAACACTGTAAAGTGTTGTGCAGATTCCTTTTGGCTGTTGAAAAACCTGTGGATTACCTTGAGGGACAGAAAAACATTCAGAAATACTCTTCCCTGTTTGCGTGCATTAAAGATGCAAGCTGGAATTGTCAACCATGCTGTCTTACTGATGAATGGAATTTTTGAACTATCAGGAACAAAGCCCTCAGACAAGGAAAACACACACAGGAATTTTTTGAGTTGTAAAGTAATCCTTTCCTAAAAAAAAAAATTTTTACCATACTGTGTAATAACCTTCACAATGGGAAAATGACATACAGTAATGCTTGTAAAAATGCAGTGTGGATAATATTGATAGGTGATTGCGGGTTTCTGAGTACACATTGTAAGAACAGTACAGAAAGAGTGTTTCTGTCTGATGATGCACTTCTTCCTGTCCTTAGTGGAATATAGCAGGTTTTTCATTTGAACCTGAACCCATGTTAACAAATTGTTAAAAACTAAAATGGAGTAAAACCATTACTCCTGTGTCTGCGCCTTTTTAAGTGGGGAAAAGTAGTCAGCAATTGCAGTAAGACAGACAGCAGCCCTGACAGTTGAAATCTGTATGCACTTTACTGTCAGCGACATGACATGCTGGCGGCAAAGTGCATACCGAAACAACAGCATTCAGTTTGTCATTTGTTGCTGATAACACTGCCTAAAAGCACATTCATTGTGAAAGAGAACCCTTTCTCTGACATTGTCACACCTTTAACACTTACATGTAAACATCAGGAAGCAACAGTAATTATCGCAAAAATCTGGTTGCGATAATACGCAAGTACCATGCTTGACTTATCCACAGGCTTTATAACCCCCCCCCCCAAGACTGAATTTCTATCGACTGAACTCAAACATCTTTTATCTCTAAGGGATGAAGCATGGCAAAAATAGAAATAAACCCCAGAACTGACAACCTCACCTTCTTTGTAATGTTAATAACTACCCAAGAATTCCATCAAAATGCTCAAAATAAATCTCTGAACAAATAAACAAATTACCACCTGACATTCCCCAAATAGTTTTCGTAGGAAGTTATGTGCTTACCGGAAGAAAACATTGTCATGATTCCCTGTCTACAAACAAAGCATTTCCTTAAAGAATTTAGCAATCTCTCATTAATAAACTCCACACCTCCCAGAGATAATTTCAAATGTTTATTTCTCAAAGAAGTCTCTATTCTGCTGATAATGCTTCCACTGACATTCTTCCTGGATCTGACAACATAAACATCTGGTTCATATATCACAGAGAGCATCTTTGTCTTCCTCTCACCCACATTTATAATCTATGTCTCACACAAGACATCATGCCACAGAATTGGAAAACTACTTTAATTAAACCCGTCATGATGTAAACCAACCCAAAATATACCCCTCACTTCCATTCAATATCCATTCTCCCAGTACTGGGCAAACCTCTAGAAAAGATAGTGTACACCTAGCTTTCTCTCTATATCCAGCAGTATCACCTGCCATCCTCCAAACAGCATGGATTCTGGCCTGGATGAAATACTTTGACAGCATTTTGATCCTAACTGATGACATCATGCAAAACTCTGATGGTGGCCTCTTTACAGGTGCTGCATTTATAGGCCTGACAAAGGCATTTGACCTCATTGACCACTATCATTTCCAAAATAAACTAATTAAAATTGGTATCTGAGCAGATGCCACTCCCTGATTTTAAAATTTTCTCACTGACGGACACCTCAGAGTTAAAATAGGATCCGCCTAATCAGAATCTGCACCGATTGTCAAAGGTGTACCACAAGGATCGATTTTTGCTCCTTTTCTCTTCTTCATATTCCTTAACAAACTTCCTTGTGACATCCTCCATGTCTCACTTATCCTCTATGCTCAAAACATGGTCATTTACTGATCAGGTCACTCTCACACCAACATTCAGTGCTAGTTCAAGTCAGACTTTCATGAGCTCCACCAATGGCTTATAAACGGTAAACTACTTTTCAACCCCACCAAGACCAAGTATGTTTTTGGAACAAGAAAGAAAATTTGCCAAGCACCTGACTCTTATAACTATCTTTAACTTATGCAGCCATTCCATCGAGACAATCTCCACCTTCAAATACCTAGAATTATGGCCTGATTGGTCACTAAACTTCTATTTCCACATGGACAGTGTGAAAAGCAAAATAAACTCCCTCCTCTCCTGAGCCAAAAGATTCAGCCCTTTCTATCCCAACCAGACAGAGTTGCAGTAATTTGTAAAGTTGTGATTGTAACATTAGGTTAAATCTTTGTTTCATGGCTAGCCATTTGACTTTTTGTGGGGTGATACAGTTGTTGTTGTTTCTTTTGGCTTTTCCCAGTTAGGGGTCGCCACAGCAGAACTCCGGTCCGCTAATGATTGGCAGTAGATTTTTACATGCTGAGTTGCCAGCCCTGATGCACAACCTTCAACAAAGGTATGCCCATTCACGCATGTCTCCACACAGAAGACGCTCTGGCTGATAATCAAACAGGACAACATCTTACTGTGAGGCGACAACGCTACTGCAGCACCACCACCGCGGATGTGGGGTGATACAGTGATGTTCAAAAAGATACCAGTTTGTAATGAAGCAGCAGGTGCTACTAGAGATAGACTGGAGTGCAATAATGTTTTTTCTAGAGGCAGAAGCAAAAATTGGAATCCCATATGCAAGCGGAGAAAGGAGAACTCCTTTACCAATGACTGCCCTGTACCTCTCAACTGTCAATATTTTCAGAGAATATCCAGATTTTTGTTTCATATTTTTGGTCTGTTCCTCATAAAATTTTTGATTTTCTGTATTTTTGTGGTAAATCAGTGAGGACTGAAATCACTAAATAAATGACATGCATTTGAGTTTCAGACTTCATATCCTTCAGAAAATGCATGGTAACAGAAGACTGTTTATTCTAGCAACTTTCTTAGTTTATAAAAGCAATATTTAAAATTTGTCCCAATTTTGGGGGTTTTGTCCCCCCATTATTTTTGGCTTTGTCCAGATTTTTTTCAGGTTTTTCTATTTAATTAGTCTGAACTACTCTGTTATTGCTTACATTTCTGTATTTTTTGTTTGTGAAATGATTTGCATTTAACCCGGGCTGAGACTGAAATTGGTCAATATTATCTCTGCACTACCCTGTAAACAAACAAAAATAAGTAAACAAATTCCCCTCTAATTCCTTCTGTAACACACTGCAGACATTGAGTAACAATACTGCTCTATATAGGTAGGTCTTCATCGTGTTAACATGATAGTATTTGTGCTTCTGCCTTTTGCCAGGCATCTCTATCATAACGTTAACATCACTTACATTTCTCACACTAGAGAAAGGACCCTTCCATGCTGTCTGTAGTTTATTGTGTCTAACAGGAGTAAGCACCTTCAGTTTCTACACCAAAGAATATGTTCTGGCTCTACTTGTATGTTCATTCCAAACCTTTTGCTCTTGCCATTCCCATGATCTTCTAATCATAATCATGAAGTTTGGGACATCCTCAAATTTGGGCAAAGTCATGGTAACACTATTCAATGTAGGAGTCTAATTAGAAAAATGCCAGAAAGTACACTTGTGTAAGTAAAGTTAACATAAATGCTCCAAAAGATTACTGTTGCAGGAGCCTATACTATGTGTGACATTTCCTGCCTGGGACTGGATGACCAGTCAGCTTCCAAAGCTTTAGAGTGCCTAACACATGTCTTAACATGATACAGCTTTGATGAGTGGCATAAAGTCAGTGGTTAGGGCTCCAAACTCTCAAAGTATTCTTATAGATTCATAGGTTCATAGATGTTTACTAGGCTAATGACCACAAAGACATTTTTAAGTCTAGCCATCCATCCCAAATCTCTGATGAGTTCTGATACCCTTGATAAGTGTAAGCATTGGCCTGGGAGATGAACCATTTGCAGGTTACCTTCTTGCATCAGAGACATAGGTGCCACACCAGGGATGAATTTCCAGTTTCCCATCCAATTGTCCAAGTTACACTTGAATTGGGTTAGGGAGGAACTCTGCTTCACATGGATGAGGAGTCTGTTCCATAGACACGGTAATCTCTGGGATACATACCTATCTCTCTAGCAGGTCTTATTTATATCACAGGCAAGGTTTAAGTCTTTAGAATAGGTAATTCTGGTGCTGTGTGTTTTGTGGATATGTAGGAGGTCCATCAGAGTGGGGTCTGATGATGCCCTGTATGCCAGGCATAGATCTCCCCTCAAAAGCCTGTAGGAGACAAAATAATGAGATAGGGCCTTGAGGCGGCCAGCATAGTACATATCACTTGTGCCCTGTATTCTTTTAGTGAGGAACCTCTGTGGACATTCCTTTTGTTGGATATGCCTGGTTAGGTACATACCAAAGGGGGCATTGTACTCAATGATAGGTTTGATGAATGCTGAATACAGTGGAACAATGACTTAATTGGACTTACCTTTGTTTATACGTTTCGCAACACAGAATGATTTCCTCACCACTGTAGACACGTGGTGGTCAAAGGTTAGATTACTATCTATGTGTGTCCCTAAGTCCTTGACTAATGGGTCAGCTCTAAGGGGTGTGTTGTCAGTATGATAGTTACCAGGGGTGGATGACTTTCTCCTTCCACCAAATACTAATACATGTGAGAGATGCAATTATACAGCCAAACTGGAGGCTAAGCTCTCTCAACCCAAGACTGGACCAGGCAGTTAAGAGGAGAAGGGAATTACTTGCATCACACTACCAGTCTCACATAGACCTATGAAACCAGCACCGGCAAAAAACACACATAAATGCACAAAAACATACTTGGAGGCTCTAAATAAAAATCTGCAGAAGCAACAGAGACCTCCAAAGCAGACATCCAAGCAACCTCTACCCCCCACCACAAACCATGAAATGCATAATTCACAAAACCAGTGAGCCACACAATCACAGCCCTTAAGGCAAAATAACATACCCAACACACTAGTAATAGATGACTTTATAGTCAGGCACACTGACATCCCACTCACTAGGCTGAACAAGGAAAAGGTTACTGTTAGCTGCCTGTCAGGTGCCAGGATCCGCCACATAACACAAGCACTCAGGTCACTCCAGAACAAGTACAAATATGACTCTGTCATTGTCCATGTTGGTGCGAATGACCTATGCCATACCTCCCTGGACTACATGAAAAGAGACATGGTGGAGCTCTCTGATCAAGTAGCCCAGACTGGTATGACCCTGAGTAGTATCCTGCCCTCATAGAGTGATACCACGGTATAGAGAAAAAAATATCAATTTCAACAATTGGCTAAGCTTCTGGTGTCATTCAAAGGGGATCCAGTTTCTGTCAGCCTGGGATGACATGCTCGACAAGACACGCTGCTTCACTAGAGACGGCTTGCACCTGTCACCCTTAGGCTTTCGAATACTGGCCAAGGCTCTTGCCACGCCCATAGTGCCTTTTTTAGGCAAGGCTCAAAAGACAAACCCACCACTGTAAATAGCACAAGTAACAAAAACAACTGAGGGTAATGCTACTCAATGCCAGAAGTCTAAACCTCAAAATGCATGCACTCGCAGCACTCCTCAGTATGGAGAAAATCGATATATGTGCAGTAACAGAAACCTAGTTTAAGGCTCCAGAGAGCACTCCAGCACTACCAGGCTACAACTCATACCATACATTTCGGCCACAAAACCCGGACTGAAATACAAAAGGTGGGGAGTATCCATAGTCATCAAGGATACCCACACCTCCAGGTTAGTGGCACAGCATGATGCTTCAGAGATCATCCATGTGTAACTAACAATGGGCAAAAACTGCTATTCAAATTATAGCTAGCTACAGATCACCAACTATGTCCCAGGACCCCCACTCCGCATTCCTGGAAACACTGGGAAACATACAGGTCCTACCAAACACCCTGATATTGGGTGATTTCAATTACTCAAACATTAACTGGGAGAACTACTCAAGTACAAACTCCCTTGGCCAACATTTCCTACAATTTATAAACTCAAATGCCCTGGATTAACTGGTCAACACCCCCACCAGAGGTGACAGCATATTGGACCTGGTCATCACCAACATGGGTGACCAGTGTTCCACACCGGAGGTCAACCCCTTGCTTGTTAGATCTGACCATAAACTAATCACTCTGGATATCCACATTCCGCCACCACCCCCCGTCAAAGAAACCACCGTGAAAAACTTTTCAAAAGCAAACTTCACTTTACTTAAGACCGAGGTGGGAAGTTTCAAAGCCCCCGTGCTAAAGGATAATGCTGTCCAAGCTGAAAAATCTGGAGTTCCACTGTGGCGACCCCTAACCGGGCAAAGCCGATAGATACAACAACAACAACAATAGCTTGACTCACATTCTGGGACTTCACTGGCTATGAATGAATTTAGTATATTTGTTCTGCCCCTACACCCTTTGTTACAGATCTTTGACAAGGTCTGTGACCTTGATGTTAGGCAATTATTAAATGAACAGGCCGATTATCCTTTTTACAATATCGCTCATAGAGAATGGGATGGGAACTGTTGTTTGATTTATGTTCTAACTGTAATATAAGGGTTATGAAGCCCTGCAAAGATATGGGGGGGGGCATTATGACTAAAACTGACTATACCAACAAAATGTTGGAATTGTTAAATGAAGATTTGGGTCCACGTTCAGCCACCAAATTTTAAAAAACACAAACCGCAAATTATAGAATGAAAAACAGTAAACTGCAAATGTAGTAAACACTGACAACTTCGAGAAAAACTTCATTGAATGGCCATAGTCAACCAACAAGCAGGAAGTAATGAGATGCATAAGGTAAGTGAAGGGAAACTTTTTATAATTGCCATATTCGTCATTGTAGGGCAATCTCAGAGTTGGTATATATAGTTGGGGGGTGTGGGGGACACAGACCCCCTTCTTGGTTGGTTGTGTGTGCGATGCTGGATAATTATGGCCATTCAATGAAGATTTTTGAAGTTGTTGGTGTTCGCTATATTTGCAGTTGACTGTTTTCCACTCGATAATTCATGGTTCACGTTTTTTAAAATTCAGTAACCGAACATAGACCCAAAGATTCTTATGAGGAAATGAAATTTTTGTAGCATACCAGTTGCTAGATAGTTTACTTTTTGATATGGTGATGCAGGGGCAGAACACGGAACAGGTATACTGTTTTTTTACCATGAAGGACCTCCTTATAACCACCATTTTTGTAATTCCTAAGATCCACAAAGATCTAATTAACCCCCCACTACAACCAATTGTGGGTGCTGCTCATTCTAAAACATATCCCATTGACAAATATTAGTACTTTAAAGTGCAGGATGGTACTAACTCCCTTACACATTTGTGTAGGAATTCACAGGACTTTTTAATTAAGTGTGGGGAGGTGGTATATACTGACTCCCTAGATTCTGCACTATTGATGTAAAGGATCTTTATATGGTGATATCACAAAAACTAGGTTTGAAGTGGTTCTATGAATTTTTAATTGATAATATGCACCTAGATGACAGGGTGGCAAAAACTTTAGCAGATTTAATGGACATGGTTCTTTCTTACAATTACTTATTTTTTGAAAATCAATATTTTCGTCAGAGAATGAGTGTAACAATGGGGAAGATTTGTACACCTATTTATGTTAACATTATCAAGGTAGAATGGGAAAAGAACTGGATGAAATTGACTTGTTTTTTTATTATATTAACAATATTACTAATTTCTTGAGATTTACTAAAATGGTTGACAGCACTTCCATTAATTACTTGGATATTTTAGTTTTGAGGGACTTTGACAATAAGAGGTTAGCATCAAATATTTATAGGAAGACTACATACTCTAATTCTATTCTTGATTACATGATCTGTCACCCTAAACATCAAAAGAAGGCTATAGTAAAAGGTCAGTTTGTTAGATTAGCCAGAATGGTATCCGACTAGGACTCCTTTCTGGCTGAATGCGATAAACTGGCAAATATGGTTACAAATAAAGGGTACCAGTTATGGTTTGTTACCCCCCTTATTAATGAAGTAATCACTGAAAAAAAAGAGGGTATTTGTACCCCTAATTGGTGGGCACTGGGTTGACAATATGTCTCGGATAAAGGATGCCACTAATAATTTTGAAAGAGCTATGGTCATGACTTTTACATTTGATAATTTTGCAATTAGAAATATTTAAAAAACTGGGGGTTATTTTATGTCAATAATGATTTGTATGAAAAGGTAGAGCTGAAACCCTCAGTTGTGTATAGGAGGGTAAATGCCTTAAAGATCTGTTGGAACATGGTAAAGGGATTCTAACCAAACCTATGAGAAAAGGTACTTACAAATGTGGCTCCCGTACACAATGCCAGTTTATTTTGGTGAATGAAAGTATTTAGATACAGGGGCAGAAAGTGACCTCAAAGGGTCACTTTTATTGTAACTCTAGAAGGGTAGTGTACTTGGCTAAATGTCAGGAATGCCCCTCCTTTTATATTGGTAAAATGAAGAGAAAAATAAAATAACATATTTATGAACACGTATGTGCTATTGCTAAGTATAGGAATTCCAGTGCTTTGTTCAAACACATATTGAAGTTGCCCTCACATTGTTTTTTATTCTTTGAAGTGCAGATAGTTGATAAAGATCTGGGGGGGGGGGGCATGCATGGAGTGAACTGTTAGAAAAGCAGGAATTGTACTGACAGATTGTTTTGAAAGCATACAGATTCCCTGGTCTTAATGAAATGGTCTCTTTGACTTGCATTGTGAAACTTGAGTTCTCTTACTTTTTGGTTTATGGAAGATTTGTCGTTTTTCTATCAGAATGAATTACAATATTCATGGAAAAAAATTCTTTATAAATGGATTTACGTTTTGCTTCTTAGATGAATTGATTGTTTTTTTTTCTCATTCACTAATTTGTATCATGTGAACTCTTTAGCGTGGTTTTAAATGAGGTGTGAAAAAATAGATTTTATGAGATCTGAATAAGTTCCTTTATAGGGACCAAAGAGCTTTTTCCGTGCATGAATTAGTAGGGATTAATGTTAAGTTTCACAACCGACATAAGTGAGCCACCAAGGTGTAATCTTTTTTTTTAGCAGAGGAAGGGCTCAACAATTCCTCTTTATTCATGGTGCATTTAGGATCTCAGATTTGCGATCCTAGCTAGATAAATCTTCTCATTACTGACCAGTAGAAGTTGTTCTAGAAACAGTATTAACAGTGTCACAAGAACATTTTAGAGTGTTAGGTTAACTGAGACACAGAAGATATTAAATAATTCAGAGCTTGATTTGTCTTTGAAGACGAGAGGTCAACAACTAAGTTTCTCATATTGTCAAACGAAGTCACTTTAACATGTGACATAGACAATTCATTATTCTAAAGGCTAAGGCTAAAGTTTGAAGGCATAAACTTTCTTCCCAAACCTTTCAAAGGCTTTTGCATTTTTGGCAGAAAGAATAGGGTTAGCTGCCATAAGACGCTTAGCAGAAGATGGTTTTGTCAAGAAAATCACTGCAGGGTCTGCTCTGGGGTTTGAAAAATGAAATTTGTGGGTCATTGGAAGTTTATATAATTTATCATACTCGCCAGGGGCAGGTGGCTGACTACCAGGGTCTATATCAAAATTCCGAAGAGGTAAAATGCCAAACGTGAAAACATCGAACTCAAAATATCGAATGGTGAAAATAGCAAAGCCCCGGAAAAACAAAATCTTAGCTAGGGCAAGATTTCAGTGGGCCGTTCCATGGTTTTGCTATTTCCTTCACTGTGGTGTGAGAGTTACGGACCTTAGGGTTAGGGTGCGGGTTAAGGTAAGTGGATAGTTAGTAATGTATGTATGTTGTAGTGTAGGGTTGTGTTTTGCTAACTGTATGTGTGTGTATTAATTAGTTTGTGTATCGATTCGTAGGGTATGTGTGCAATAGTTACAGAACTTAGGGTTAGGGTGTGGGTTAACGTAAGTGGATAGTTAGTAATGTATGTGTGGTTTAGTGTGGGGTTGGGTTTTGTTAACTGTATGTGTGTGGTTTATTTATTTTGGTGTGCTTATGTTGTTTCTCGGAACAGCAAATTATTTCCCTGGGAAAACATTCGCTATTCTTAGTGTTCGATGTTTTCAATATTCAAAATTCCAAGTTCGAACATATGGTGTTCAACATTTTGGAATTTTGAATATATGATGTAGACCTGACTACCAGGCTAACTGCAGACTGCAAGTAATGCAAAACATGAGGAACTGCTATAGGGTGAAGAAAATCCACCTGTAGCAAATCACAATATCTTTGTTGGGACACTGGTATTTCTTTTTGTTCCCACTTAAATAGCTCCTTTATTCTGGCAATAGTTTCTGAAAAAGACAACTCTTTAGGTGGGGAATTTGAATAAACACTTTTGTCAGAGTGTGTGGAGTTGGAACATAAGAAATAGTTAAATCCTGTCCCTCAGACCAAGAATCAAAATTGGAGAATAAGGAAAATCTTTTTCTTTTTAAGTGATAGAAATTTGCAGAATGAAAAGACTGAAAGGCTTTAAATAAACATTTGGCAAATTCTAGCCATCCTCCTTGTCTGCCCTAGCTGACAGGGACACAGGCAAAAAAAATAAAAAATAAAGGCCTAGCTTTATTTCCTTTTCCTATGAGATCCTCCAGAAAAACAGCACACCAAAGAATGGCCCTTCCTCTGATGTCAACAAGAGTGGTTCTTCCTTGCCCAAATAGGGCAGCTAAGCAGCTGCAGAGAGCATGCCTTCCTTTCAGTCATAGGTTCATAGGTTCATAGGTTCATACTAGGCTATCTGCCCTAGGGCATTTATAAGCCTAGCCAGAGTGTGTTTGGCTTTCGCCACCCATTTTAAATTAATTTTGCTATGCCCTTTTTTGAGGTTAATATACTGTGCTTCTGTCTAACAGTGACACAGAAGTGATACCCGGGGTAAACCTATGATCTCCCATCCACTCATCAAGATTCCTCTTGAAGAGAGTCAATGAGGGACTCTGCCTAACCTGGACTGGGATTTTATTCCAGAGTGAAGGGAGCCTCTGGGTTATGAATCTGTCCCTCCAGCATGTCCTATTTATTTCAGTGCTGAGGTTCAAGTCTCTCAAGCGCGTAGCTCAATGGGATTTGGATTTTCTGAGGTGCAGCATGTCCATTAATTCCGGGTTGGACATGGCTTTATACATCAGGCACAGATCGCCTCTGAGCAGGCGGTATGCCTCTGAGTAGAGCTGGAGTTTCTTTAACCGGGCAGCATATGGCATCTGTTTGAGCCCTTTGATCCTCTTGGTGAGGTACTTTTGGGGTCTTTCCAGTTGCTGCAGGTGTCTGGTAAGGTACATCCCAAAGGGGCATTGTACTCAATTATGGGCCTGATGAGGGATGAGTAAAGAGGCACGATGACCTCCCCTGATCTAGATGTGAATCCCTTCATGATTAGGTGGGCTATATAAAATGTTTTTCTAACCACTTTGGCCACGTGGTTGTCAAATGAGAGATTGCTATCAACTTGGGTCCCCAGGTCCCTAATTACTTCTTCTGTACTTAATGGATTACCACCTATGTGGTAATTTGTGGGCACTTTGTTTTTGCCAAAGGGGATGACTATACACTTTTGGCGTTTAGCTTGAGGCCATGGCTCTGGCACCAGTTATCTGTTTCTATGAGGCCCTTTTGGAGGATGCTTGTGTCGGCTGGAGAGTCGATTATGGCTCCCAGTTTGCAGTCATCTGTGAACTTGGTCAGCCACAGTCCTTCCATGTTGGCCTGTACCTCCGAGAAATATATACCGAACAAGAGAGGTCCCAGGACTGAGCCTTGTGGGACACCACTTGTAACTGGTTTGGAGTCTGACATGGCTCCAGCAATTCTAACCATGTGGGTTCTGTCCTTGAGCCAGTTTGCAACCCATCTAGTGACATAGGGTTTATATTTTAGCTGGCGAGCTTATCTATAATATCCAGTGGGGTATTGTATCGAAGGCTTTTGCGAGGTCCAGGTAGGCTGTGTGGACCACCTTCCCTCGTCAATGGCCTTGGTGACTGTTTCAAAGAAATCGACCAGGTTTAAGAGGCAGGATCTGCCCTTAACAAAGCCAAACTGGGTAGGATCCAGTGTCTGTAGGTCCCCAATATCTTTATTTATAAGGTCCATGATGATCCTTTCCATAGCTTTGCAGACCAAGCTAGTCAGGCTTATGGGGCGATAGTTTCCAGGATCCGTTGAGGCACCACCTTTGTGGAGAGGGACCACTGTTGCTGTACACCACTCTTTGGGTACATATCCTGTAGTAAGGCTGAGATTGAACAGTAGTTTTATGTTTGGGTTTAGCTCTTCTTGGAGTTCATGTAGGACGCAGCCCGGGACACCGTCTGGTCCCATTGATGCTGTGTTTTTGCTTTGGAGAGGGCACCTCTTACCTGAGCATCTGAGATGTCAGGGGGGCAGCACTCTGCTGGGATAGATATTTGCCCTTTTGGTGGGGAGTTTGCACTGAACCTGTCAGCTAGGATGTTGGCAATGTCTGTGGGTTCGGTATATTTTTTGTCATTTTGGACTAATTCTGAGCATATCTGGGAATTCCCACCCAGGTTCCTAACATAACTAAAGAAAGCCTTGTGATTATCCGTAGTGTCCTGTGCAATTTTTCTCTCGAAGCTGGCCTTAGACGATTTTATGAGTGCCCGTAGTTTTTTGCTAATACTGATCAGAGATGCCTTCCCTTTTTGGGATTTTGCTCTATCATGTAGTAGCTTCCTCCTTCTATTGTATAGTTTGTTTATGGCTGGGGTCCACCAGACAGGATGTCTGCCTTTGGAGGATTGGGTCTTGGCTTTATTTGGGATTGCATGATTCATGCATTCCTGAAGGTGTTCATAGAATGCGTTTATAAAGGATTCTGAGGTCTGGGCCGTATTTTCCACAGGCCCAGGGGCTTTGAAGGATTCCACCTCGGTTTTGAGGAGTGTGAAATTTGCTTTAGAGAAGTTTTTCACTGTGGTTTTCTGGGCAGGGGGTGGGGTCGGGATGTGAATATCCAGTGAGATTAGTTTATGGTCTGATCTTACCAGTGAGGGATACACTTCTGGTCTGGAGCATAGAGTCTCCATGTTGGTGATGATTAGGTCCAGTATGTTTTCCCCTCTTGTGGGAGTGGTAACAAGTTGTTCCATAGCATCTGAGTTTATAAATTCTAGGAACCTTTGGGCTAGGGTGCTGGAGCTAGAGTAATGCTCCCAGTCTATGTTTGGGTAGTTGAAGTCGCCCAATATAATGGTGTTTGGAGAGACCTTCATATTTTCCAGTGTTCTCAGGAAGGCCGAGTGGGGTTCCTGGGTTTGGGAGGGTGGTCTGTAGAAGGCTATAAACTGAAAGGCAGTTTTACCCACTGTTAGTTGCACATGGATAGTCCTTTTTGAATTCCCAGCAAGCAACACTGGAAGGACTGACCAAAACTTATGAGTGGTCAAGGGAACCCAATATGGCCACAGCAGCTGAGGTGAAGAGAAAGCAAGGAGGAAGACCATAGCCTCCCATATAACTTTCCTCTTTTTAAAGATCATTGAGGAAAAGACCAAAATACATAGCTCTGAACCTTCTAACTCGCAAATGTGGAACTGTACCTTTCAAAATGTGGAACAAATGGACAAAATGTGGAACACATACTGACAACTTACTAATAACTTCAACTAAGAAGCTTATTTGATGGTCAAAATGAGGTACTTTATACCTATAAGATGTTCTTTAAATGAATTGATATGATTGTGTTTTATTTACCACATGGATATCAATCAAAAGAGTCTTAGCACATAATGTGTGACAGGCTCTTTCAATGTGGAACAATGCGGAACACCAACTTTTAAGATTCGTAATAAGGAACATTGCTTGTAATGAGGTACACTTGAGAGGTATGACTAAAGAGCTGAAACCTGGGTCCATATCTCTATTGAAAAGAATGCCTAGAGGTGACTAGTGATGCATTGGGATACTGCTCTTCTATCCTGACTAAAATTTCAATGTCTAAGTGAATTTTTTAGCAACAACAACATAAAATACTAGCCCTCATCCCAGCAACAAAGTTTAACAAAAAAGTCAAACTTTTCCCTCTTAAAACTGATAAATGAAAGATATTCCCAAAGGGGGTCCTTATCTTCCCAACTTTGAAGAAATACTAGCTGACCATTGATCATTCAAAACCCACAAAAGAGAGCTCTCTGCAGCAGCAAGAAAGTTCTATGAGTCTGGCACCTTGACCACTGACTTTATACCATGCACCTGAAGCTGTACAGCAGTTAGGGTGCATGAAAGGTGCCCTAATGCTTCGGAAGCTGTCTGGTCATACAGTATGTGGCAGGATATGTCCTATATAGCTTAGCTTCCTGCAACAGTTATCAGATGTTGAACATCTTGAGGATCTCCTGCAACTCAAACACATTCATATTTGTGTAGGTACTGAGACATGGTTTCAGTGTAATGACAGCTGTCCCTCAGTTCCAGGGTTTAGTGCTTATCATGATTTCATACCCTTGGATAACTCTGGGGGAATATCTGTACTTGTTAGAAACAGTGTTACCTCACATTAAATTACCCATGAATCTAATTTCGAACTCCTAGACATGCAAACCACTCTTAACAAATCCAACATATTACTTCATTGCTAGCAAATAGATCCCCATCAGTGATCCCCAAAGATCATGGAAATGACCTTAACACCATTCAGGCATTAAATATTAAATATTTCTCCGCTAGAGGACTTCAATTAACTAAGCATTGACTGGCTTACTTACACCTCTAAAATAGTTATGCTCAGTGTTTTCTGTACTTTGTTAATACCAGTGCATTGGAACAAAATTTACAACTAGCCACTAGAAGCTCTAAAATTTTTGACCTGGTTCTTACCAACTTACTCCTTACCTGAACCCCAACTCATGTGTCCTCATCTGTGGTTGAATCTGAACACAATCTAGCCAGGTGTTGGTGTTCTACCACAGCAATAAATAAGCCCTTCTTTAAGAATTTCTCCAGGGCAGATCTATTTCAGCTTGTAGAAGGCATGTATTAAATTTCCAACAATCCATTGTAAGTTTTTCTCAAATGAGAAGGTTGCTGCCTTCACCTCTGACTTTTACTAGCACTTAAACAGCTGGGCTGTCTTACAGATCCCAGTTTGAGAATGTTGCTAATGCACTCTCTGAATGTATTCCTAAATTTACCCTTATATTTTTGGTGGATGGATACTAAGTTTTCTATGTTAGTACACTTCCACCAAAAATATAATGGTAAGTTTAGGAATAAATCTCATTGATGGAACTCCGGTACAGATACATTGTGTAACAAAAGAAGGAAAATAATGAACCATTCCAAAAAATTCCCCATTCTCTTACCTCATGACCACAATAAAACATGCTAGCAAAGCATTTAAGAGAACTACTAGAAATGCAAATCAGAATATGAACTGCAGCTTGTCACAGACACCAAAGGAAGCTACAAATCTTTCTTCAGCTATATCAGAAAAATAAGGAATATTCTCCAACAATGCACCAAGCTCATCCACAACAGTATCACACACTCTATTCCCATGGATTTAGCCAAGATGTTAGCAGACAAATTTAGTGCTCCCTTTACCTCCACCTACCAGCAGCATTGCCCTCAATATCCTTGAAAATGTCATTTCCCCTGAAATCACATTGAAAAACATCTTAGAATCCCTGTTAAAAGCTAAAAATAATACCGCCATTGGGATCAGACAGCATATCAGGGTGCATTCTCATCAGTGACAAGTATGCACTGACTGAGCTTCTAAACTGTTCAGCCTCAGTCTGTTTACAGGGCTTGTGCTGAAGGCCAAAAGAGTAACAACTGTGAATCCCATACACAAAGGTGGCCTCTCCACGTACTAAGCTAATTATAGGTTAACTAGCCTCACATCCTTATATGCAGAACCATGGAAAATACAGCAGAACTCATTTATGCAGACATTGGCAACTTAACCAAACTAGAGTCTTCACAGTTTGGTTTTGTAAAGGGCAAATCCTTCCTCCACAGAACTTAGTAAGCATCTATGAAAAGGTTGCAGAGGCTGTGGACAGTGGTCATAGGTTCATAGGTTGGTACTAGGCTATTGGCCCTAGGGCCTATACAAGCCTAGCCATAACAATTCCCTGGCTATTTCTTCCCACAATATTTACTTCCCTGGACCCCTGTCTAGCAGGGCGACTGACATGATCCCCGGGGTGAATTTTCTATCTCCCATCCAATCGTCAAGGTTCCTTTTGAAGAGGGCCAAAGAGGCTCTGCTTGACATGTATGGGCAGTCTATTCCAGAGTCTGGGGAGTCTCTGAGTCAGGAACCTATCCCTCCAGCATGTTTTGTTCATTGTGATGATAAGGTTTAGATCCCTGAAATGTGTGGCTCTGAAGGACTGGGATTTCTTTAAGTGTAGCATGTCCAACAGCTCTGGGTTTGACATGGCCTTGTATGTTAAGCAGAGATCACGTCTGAGTAGACGATATGCGACAGAGTATAGCTGGAGTTTTTTTAGATGGTCAGCATAGGGCATCTGCTTTAGGCCTGTGATTCTTTTAGTGAGGTATTTCTACGGCCTTTCCAGTTGTTGCAGATGTCTTGAGAGGTACATCCCAAACAGGGTGTGGTATTCTATAATGGGTCTATTGAGGGATGAGTACAGTGGGACAATTAACTCCTTTTTTCAGGATGAAAAGCTCTTAGTGATGAGGTGTGCCACATAGAAGGATTTCCTGACTATTGTGGCGATGTGGTTATCAAAAGTGAGACCACTGTCCACTTGTGTTGTGTCCCTAAGTCTCTTATCACACTTTTGGTATTTAGTGTACTGCCACCTATGTGGTAATTCACAGGTACATGTTTTTTCCCCAAAGGGGATAATTATACATTTCTTGGCATTGAGCTTGAGCCCATGTCTCTGGCACCAAGCATCTGTTTCTGTAAGGCCCTTTTGTGGAATATTCACATCATTTGGGGATTCCATAATGGCTCCCAATTTGCAGTCATCTGCGAACTTTGTTAGCCAGAGTCCCTTAGTGTTGGCCTGTACTTCAGAGAAATGCTGTGCACATTGCTTATCTTAACTCAACCAAGGCTTTTGATGCTGTTCCTTATGCTGGAATTGTTGAAAAATTAGACAAACTTAATGTAAACCCCTGTGTTGTCTGCTGTATTGCAAATTGTGCTGTATTGCAAATTGGCTGTCCTACAGATCCCACTTTGATATTGTTGCTGGTGCACTCTCTGAATGTAAAATTTTAATGACGGGGGTGTCAAAGAGATCTGTGAAAGACCCTTTCCTGTTTAGCATTTATTTTACAGACATCCAAGTTAATATCTTGAAAGTGGTTAACCAAATTTGATGGTAACTGCAAGCTAGTTGCCATTATCTGCTAATCCACTGATATTAAACAGCTCCAGCAAGGGTATGAAGATTCACGTACCTAGTATAATGAAAATGGTCTAAAGTTAAATGCAGAAAAAGTGCAGCACAGTAGCATATAGTGAAAATGCTGCTCCCACCTTTTATGCTATAAATAGTATTCCTCTTCAGACAGAGATGGTTATAAAAAACCTGGGTACTTATGTGAACAAATGACTCTCATTTCACCATCACATTTTCACTATAGTTGGGAAATCCTTTGATCTGGCTGAGTTAATTACCAAGGGGATATCTTCAAGAGCTAAAGAAGTCATCCTATCCATGTATTTTTCCCTTATCAGCCCCATCACTGAATGCAGTACCCCAATTTGTATGCTCAAATCTAAGCATATCATACAGCTGGAAATAAAAATATTTCTAACCAAACAAATTAAAGATCAAAATCTGTCAGCTACCCTGAAAGATTATCAGAACTCTTGTTATACTAAATAGCCTACTGCCTGCTCTGAGGTGATCTGTGTCTAGCTTTCTGAGCCTTGAAAGACCCAGTCCTATCTGACGTATTATTTCTTTACAAAACCAGTAACTCTGCAAACGCCAATGCATTGCCATTACAGGTCAAACAATATACTACTTTGGTTATCTTTAAGGCTAGTCTTGACTGAACAGGCAGGCAAAAATGTACCCTAGGCTTATCATGTAATGTCCTGGTCAATTTGGGAGGTAAGCAGTATTATGTACTTGACAAGGGTGGCAGGAACTTTTAAAGATTAATATGGCTTCATATCATATGGTCCATCATGATCATTGCTTATTATTATTCCTAGGGTTCCATATTTCTATTCCACAACAGATTCCTTGTACGAATCACAGCCTGCCTACCACTAAACATGAATTAATTCCAGGGGTCCTCTCACCATAAAATCAGACACCAAATCAGTGGACAAAAGTCCCAGGAATTCTTGGGGCATACTTCTGTATTTATAGAAGAGATGGCACAGATATCTGTACCATTCCCTCTTGACATTGTCTGCTAATGCTCTTAACCTACTATTCAGGATTAAACCACTCCATCAGACTATTGGAGTGTGTATTGTAGTGGGTAGTATTTAAATGATTTACCTAGCAATGTTTCCACAAAGAAGACAGCAGATCTAACATGAAACTGACATCTCTGTCTGTCAGTGTTCCTATCCTAGCAGGAAACAATGAACATCTGTAAACAACCCAACACTGTTGTAATATTATGCCTGCATGATGCCTCCTGTGACTTTTGTTCTCATCTTGTGTCGATGGACATTGGTACAATACATTAAAAATCACAAGCATGTATCAGAATAACTGGTGGCTTCACTGTTTGATGAGGAACCTTATTTGTTGGTTCAAGCTGCCCTCATGTATACCCTTATACCCACATGAAGTGTTGAGTAAATATTTTGCTTGCAGTTATGATCTGTTAGTTAGATTTTAGTTCTAGCTTTCTCACCATCTACCCAGCATGTTCATAGGTTCAAATGTTCATAGGTAAGTACTAGGCTATCTGCCTGAGGGCATCTATAAACCTAGCCAGAATGTGTTGGCTTTCACCTCCCCTTAGATTAGTTCCCTGTGCCTCTGTCCAGCAGAGCCACTGCAGTGATCCCCGGGGTAAACTTTCTGTTTCCCATCCACTCGTCCAGGTTTCTCTTGAAGAGTGTTAGTGAGGGGCTCTGCCTAATGTAGATTGGAATCCTGTTCCAAAGCATGGGGAGTCTCTGGGACAGGAATCTATCCCTCCAGCATGTCCTATTTATTGTTGTGGTGAGGTTTAGATCCCTAGAGCATGTGGCTCTTGGGGATTTGTTTTTTTTTTAGGTGGAGCATGTCCATCAATGCTGGGTTGGACATGGCCTTGTATGTCAGGCAGAGATCACCTCTGAGCAGGCGGTATGCAACCGAGTACAGCTGGAGTTTCTTCAGTCGGGCTGCATAGGGCATCTGTTTGAGGCCAGTAATCCTCTTGGTGAGGTACTTCTGTGGTCTTTCCAGCTGTTGCAGGTGTCTTGCAAGGTACATCCCAAATGGGGCGTTGTACTCTATGATGGGTCTGATGAGTGATGAGTAGAGGGGCACAATAACCTCTTTTGTTCTAGATGCGAACCCTTTTGTGATTAGGTGGTCACATAGAAGGATTTTCTAACCACCTTGGCAATATAATTATCAAAGGAGAGATTACTATCTATTTGGGTCCCCAGATCCCTTATTACATTTTCTGTATTTAGGGGACTACCACGTATGTGGTAGTTCGCGGATACTTTGTTTTTTCCAAAGGGGATGACTATGCACTTTTTGGCATATAGCTTGAGGCCATGATTTTTACGCCAGGTATCCTTCCCAGTGAGCTCCTTCTGGAGGATGTCTGTATCAGTGAGCTCCTTCTGGAGGATGTCTGTATCAGTGAGCTCCTTCTGGAGGATGTCTGTATCAGTGAGCTCCTTCTGGAGGATGTCTGTATCAGTGAGCTCCTTCTGGAGGATGTCTGTATCAGTAAGATCCTTCTGGAGGATGTCTGTATCAGTGAGCTCCTTCTGGAGGATGTCTGTATCAGTGAGCTCCTTCTGGAGGATGTCTGTATCAGTGAGCTCCTTCTGGAGGATGTCTGTATCAGTGAGCTCCTTCTGGAGGATGTCTGTATCAGTGAGCTCCTTCTGGAGGATGTCTGTATCAGTGAGCTCCTTCTGGAGGATGTCTGTATCAGTGAGGAGGATGTCTGTATCAGTGAGCTCCTTCTGGAGGATGTCTGTATCAGTGAAATCCTTCTGGAGGATGTCTGTATCAGTGAGATCCTTCTGGAGGATGTCTGTATCAGTGAGGATGTCTGTATCAGTGAGCTCCTTCTGGAGGATGTCTGTATCAGTGAGCTCCTTCTGGAGGATGTCTGTATCAGTGAGCTCCTTCTGGAGGATGTCTGTATCAGCCAGAGAGTCAATTATGGCCCCCAGTTTGCAGTCGTCTGTGAACTTGGTCTGCCATAGTCCTCCTGTGCTTGTCTGTAGACTGTACCTCTGAGAAGTATATACCGAACAGGAGGGGTCCCAGGACTGAGCCCTGGGGGACGCCACTTGTAACCGGTTTAGAGACAGACCTAGAGTCTGAAACTCTCACCATGTGGGTTCTATCTCTGAGCCAATTGGCAACCCATCTCGTGCCATAGGGGTTTATGTTCAGGCTAGTGAGCTTGTCTATAATACCAAAATGGGGAATGGTGTCGAAAGCCTTTGCAAGGTCTAGGTAGGGTGTGTGGATCTCCTATCCCTTGTCTAAAGCCTTGGTAACTGTCTCAAAGATGTCCGTCAATTTTAGGAGGCATGATCTTCCCTTAACAAAGCCAAACTGGGTAGGGTCCAATGTTTGGAGGTTCCCAATGTCTCTGTTAATGAGTTCTATCATGATGCATTCCATAGCCTTGCAGACCAGACTAGTCAGGCTTATAAGGTGATAGTTCCCGGGGTCCGTTGTGGCTCCACCTTTGTGGAGCGGGATAACTGTTGCTGTGTGCCACTCTATGGGTACATAGCCTGTAGAGAGGCTGAGTTTGAACGGTGTGTTTAGGTGAGGGGTTAGTTCATTTTGGAGCTCGTGTAAGACACAGCCTGGGACACCATCCGGTCCCATTGAAGCTGTGTTTTTGGCTTTGTATAGGGCTGTTTTAACCTGTGTGTCAGTGATTGCCGGGGCTCTACATTTTCTGGTATGGTTATGGGCTTTTTAGGGGGTGAGAGAGGGTGAAGTTTGCACTAAACCTGTCTGCCAGAATGCTGGCAATATCAGTCGGTTCAGTGTATTTTGTGTCATTCTGCACTAACTCAGAGCAGATCTGAGAGTTTGCACTTAGGTTCTTGACATAACTAAAGAATGCTTTGGGGTTATCTTTGGAGTTGTTGGCAATTTTTTTTTCAAAGCTAGCCTTGGATAATTTTATGAGGGATTGTAGTTTCTTGCTGATACTGATCAGGGATGTCTTTCCTTCTTGGGATTTTACTCTTTTCTGTACTAGTTTCCTCCTTCTGTTGTATAGCTTATTTATGGCAGGGGTCCAACAGACTGGTTTCCTTTTCCTGGAGGAATGAGTCTTGGTTTTTCTTGGGATAGCACAATCCATGCATTCTTGCAGGTGCTCATAGAGTGCCTTTGTAAGGGATTCAGCAGCTTGGACAGCATTGTCATTTGGCATGGGGGCTGTGAACCTTTCCACCTCAGTCTTAAGTAACGTGAAGTTTGCGTTTGAAAAGTTTTAAGTTTCCTTGATTGGGCATGGGGGCGGAATGTGGATATCCAGAGTGATTAGTCTGTGGTCTGATCTAACCAGTGAGGGGTAGACCTCCGGTGTAGAACACCGGTCGCCCATGTTAGTGATAACCAGGTCCAATATCTTGTCATGTCTGGTGGGGCTGTTGACCAGTTGATCCAGGGTGAGTGAGTTTATAAATTCTAGGAAGCGTTGGGCAAGGGAGTTAGTAGGTGAGTAGTTCTCCCAGTTAATGTTTGGGTAATTGACATCACCCAATATTAGGGCATTTGGTAGGACCTTCTTATTTTCCAGTGTCTCCAGAAACAGAGAATGGGGGTCCTGGGTCATGGTGGGTGATCTGTAGCAAGCTACAATTTGAATTGCAGTTTTGCCCATTGGTCATCCAAACAGATTCTCATGTCCTTAGGCTTTGTCTTGAGTGCTTGCTCCCATACCAAAGGTCTGGTAGTATTTAAAATATTGTCACTTGACATCCACTCAACCACCTATAAAGTAAGTACATATTTCTGTAGTAAAAATCACTCATATTCATCTGCTTTTCTTTTATGACTCTGAATTGGTTTACACTTCATGAGTCAGTTTAAAACAATCAAAAACCATTGCTTACCTTTATCACACTTCAGACAATCTACATCACTTATTTTATTACAACATGCATCTCCATTACCATGAACAGAGGATTTAAAAGTCTCACCCACCACTCCTGGTCAGTTTGGTGTTCATTAGACACCCTTTCAAATGCCCAAATGAAATTTTTATTTTTTATTTTATTTACCTTTGTTAACTGGGTTAGTCCCACTGGGATAGTGGCCTTCTTTCAGGGAGACATTAGGTGGTATTTATACTACTACGGTAAATTTGGCCAGGGCATCAGGGAACTTCCCCTTCTCTTTATGGTAGGTATCGTATACACCAATCAGTGCTATGGCCAACTCAAACAGATGAGTTCTTGGTTTAATTTGTCATCTGAGGGACGACATACTCAGGAGTATGACAGTCCCCTTATGCTGCATTGCATTGTCTGAAATTGATCTGCTTGATATGGGAATAAACCCCAATGGCCTTCTGCACCTAAGGCCAGTATGCTACCTGTTGTACCACTGAGAGTATCATGTACAGGATAACATTGAACAATTTGACATCAGTAGGTACTGTGGTAATGAAAATGTAAAAACTATAGGTGCTAGGAAGAATCTCTGCACTATCAACGTCATCCCCCTCTTTATACTCTGGAAATAATTTGGTACTGACCTTGGCAGTTTTGCTTTCAAGATAAATAAAGAACCAGTGAAATGTTTAATGAATTGAACGTGGAATATGGCAGCAAGTTTAGACGATTATGATTAAGGAAGTCAAAAGCTTTGTTAAAATGAATAATTGGTTGCTGTTAATGTTATTGTGCATTCTGTCTGTAAAGGAGTGCAAAACCTTTTTGGTTGTGGTTGTGCAAGGAACCTGCATGGCCATGGGTGACAGATTACTGTATATCTACTTGCAGGGAGACTTCATAGTTGATAGAGTCTGTAAAATATTTGGCAGGACATTTATGTGCAGGAAGCTTGTATGGTTACAGAATTTGTAAAATCAGTGGCTGTTCATCTTGCTGAAAGCATGAATGGACATATGGCAGAATCTGTAAGGTATGTGACCATACATGTGCATACAGGAAGCCTGCATGGAAGACAGAGTCTATAAAGAATGTAAACATCTGTGAACGTATCCTGCATGAATGCCAGAATTATAAGGCAGCTGTCTACACATTTCTGTTCAGGAGGCCTGAGTGGATGATAGAATCTATAAGGTCTGTAATGGCACATCTACATGCTGGGAACCTTCATTGTTGATGTAATCTATGATTGGGTTTACATTCATATGGTCGAGCGCACATTGCTCAACCATACATTTGAACGACTTTTCTCAGCGAATCCCGTAACACCGAATGGTAGGAATGTCGTAAAAACACCAAATTCGACATTTCGGACCTCTACACCATAAAATGACTGCTAACATGGGTCAAAAAGAGGATGGGATTTTGTGATTTGCAACACTTGTAATCACAGTTTTGTGATGTTGCCATACCTGGTTGACCATTCACCGGGCGACCATATGCATGTACATCTATGATTGCATGGTATGCTGTCATCTCTAAAGCTTACAGCTAGCTCAGCTTTTACAGTGTGAAGATCTTAAAAGAAAGTGGTTAACATTTTAACATTTTAAGTGAACAGGAAAAACTGTCAGTTATGAAAGTCTGAATTTACAGAAAAGATAAATTTCCTGCATGTATTAGTAAGAACATATGTTATGAGACAGCAGAAAAGCATTACTCCATTTTAAGTCACCTCACATTTTCCTGCTTTCACTAACAAGTGCATGTCATTTGTTCAAAGCATGTGAATATTACAACAGCTAATATGACTGTACTAGCCAAGATGTACAATGTATTTTAAAGCCACTGCTGTTATGGCTGGATTGCCGGATGAACATTTTGCACATTTTGGACTTATTTTTGCTTCCTTCTGATCCTGAATAGAATAAAGAGGTCATTGAAGGCTGAATGGCTGTAAATGTGACTTTCATCCTTTTAGAGCACTTGCCCTTTTCCCCATTGTCATATGACTATGAATTTCATGTAAAGAAAGGTATGGTGATAAAGGGTCCCATGCTTGGGGGGAGGGGGGGCAGAAAGGTATGGTGATAAAGGGTCGGGGGCAGTGAGCTAGTTCCTACAAAAAAAAAAGGAGAATGTTTTGCGAATTGAATTTAGCTTGATTTGTTTGTGTTTGTTTTACTATATTTACTATAGATTTTAGATATGCACACGGTGGTGCAGTGGTAGCATTGTCGCCTTACAGCAAGCGGTTCTCCCGTTCAATTCTCGGCTGGAGCACCTTCTGTGTGGAGTCTTCATGTCTTCCCTGCAGTTGAGTGTAGTTTGAAAGACATGCATGAATGGGCATGCCTTTGTTGAAGGTTGGGTGTCGAACTGACACCTTGGCACTGTAAAAATCTACTGCAAATCATTAGTGGACCGGAATTCTGCTGTGGCGACCCCTAACTGGGAAATGCCGAAAGAAGAACAACAACTATAGGTTTTAGATGCATTTTCATTTAATTTGTCTCTAACAGCTTTCTGTTTTAGTTTTGTAATGTTTAATGACTCCTTGCTGTGAGATTCTTTGTTCTGACATGAATCGCTGTACCCATCCTTGATGTATCCTATACCAAAATATATTTCCATCAGCACTGCTCTGAATATTAACCAGATGTCTTTCAGAAAGTTGACTCCAAGTAATGCAAGATATTAAATTATTCAGATGTCCAGAATTTGGAAAATAGTTCAGATTGTTTTTAGACCAATTTATTCTCATTAATCCCACCAGAAATCCAGCAAATAGGCTAAGGTTCTGTATGCTGCTGCTAATGGAAATAACCTATGCAGCTTGAAACAAATTCACTGCAGCTTTGAAATGTGTGTGCGCATGTGTGTGTGTTTATTTTTTTAATAGGCACCAGGGTGGGCTCTAGGCACAGGCACGCAGTATGTAGTTTCATACAGTGTCCTCATATGCCCTGCTTAACCTTTTGCTCACTGCACTTTTTTGCAGAACACTTAGTGCTAACAGCTAAGGATTCCAAGAAATGAAATGTTAAATGAACCACCTTTTGCGTGACTGGCATTATGCAACATAATAACCTGCTATTTCCTTGTTTCACTTCACTAAAATATCAATAACACATTGGCAAAGGTAAGCACTTGACTAGTGTAATAATGCAATCATTGGCTGATAGAGTGGAGGGGGTGTCATCATTTCTTAGAAAACTGCCAATGGAACATAAAGAGAAAGATATTTTGGCATCCACACTGCGCTTCCATAAGCAGAAAGTAACCCCTGTACAAAGCCAGATGACAGGGCAGTATATGTTACAGAATCGAAAAAGGTCAGTACTAAAAGTCCAGCACTATTTTTTCTTTTAGAGTACATTTACAAGCTCTAATCTTGTCAAGGATTTTGTCCTTGGTTGTCCTGTCTATAGATGCATCTTTGTTTCCCTCTCATGGAGCTATTAAATCTTCTTGGGAAGAAATCCGAAAGGTCTCATGGAGCTCTTAAAACTCCTTGAGAAAACATTCAGAAAGGCCAAGGCACAGTGAAAAAACACACATATGGCAATTAAAATAGGAGAGGACCCCCTTTAGAACTAGAGAGAGGAGGCAAAATACAAAGATAGGAATGGAAGACTATACATAGAAGATAGGAGCTAGGAACACTCAAAACAGAAATCCTGATCAGATGTTTGTATTCACTGTTGACTGTAAAAAAACAGTAAGGCCTACAGCATGGTGTTCTGAGTTAGTATTAACGTAAAAACAGCATGAAGAGATAAATAAATGGAGCTAGGCTCATATGAAATGCATTTTATAATTTAAATAAATCAGTAAAGGAGCTGAAAGGATTTCATACAGCTGTGTTCAACAAGACAGTAGAAATTAATGTGGCTCCAGCAGGCTGAAAAAGGGCAAATAATATTCATTTATGTAAGTATGGCACTAAGGAGGTGCCACATAATTACATTGTCATCAACTTTATTTAAGTGATAAAACCGACTAATATGACAAGACGCCCACAGTAAGTCCAAGAAAAAGCAATATAAAACTGTAGTTTCATAGAAGACAGATCTTACTCAACAAACGTGCTCAACATTTATAACAGAATTTTAACTTAGACTTATAGCGATGGAATAGAGGAAGTGAATTACCTGAACAGTAACAGTTAGTCTGATCCTGTCTGCAAAAATGCTAATCTAGAAATTCAGTATATGTGTATTTATTTCAGCATTGGAACACATGCCAGTCCCAAGAAGTGTGGTGGTGAAGATCTTTAAGGCTGCCAAAGAAAGGTATTTTGACTGAGTGCAACAGTGATCCCCTTGGCCTGGCTCTTTATAATGACAGTATTTTCAATACTGCAGAAGGAATTGATTATTTAAAGATGTGCTGCACTACAGACAAACTAGGGAGGGGAAGTAAGCAAAAGAAAAGAGTTAATCAGTTTGAAGGCTAAGTCTATGGCTTGGCAGTTATAAACAGATCGAAGTAAACATATTATGGGAATGAAACAACAGAACACTGCCTCCTCAGGGTGGTATAAACAACTACCATCTACCAATGAGGAATCTGATATAGGAATAATTATATTCAAGGATCTACAAGTAGGCAAATCATCTTGCAGGAACACTCTGATGGTCTGACTTCTATTTTCCTTGACAGTATTGTTAGTTTACTGGTTACAAGTTCAGTGTTTATGATGTTAGAATGCATGTGGAGTGGCAAGAAAAGGAAGGCTATGCAATTATAATAATCATTAGTAAGAGCTCATCTTTGATTATCGGGAATGGCAAGAACATATGCAGAGATGAGGCTGTCCAAGGGAATGGTATAAAAATATCACAATGGTTATAGCATGTGTTTTATGTGGAGACAATGAAGCACTAAACCAGCAGGGACTATTTAGACATACAAATGAAGTGAGGAAAAGACACATCTTTAAGAGAATCTTAGGATGTAGAAGGACCATATGTTTCAAAAAAGAAGGCAGTCAAGAAGAAAGAGCATGAGACGAAGTTACAGGGAGAAAAAAATGATGATGTCAGGACATATTCATTTACAGGGAGAGTAGTAAATGCTAGGAGCAGGATCACAGCAGCGTTTGTAAAGGAAGGAAGAGAATAAAAATGGATGAAATCCTAAACATAGGAAATGCAGAAAAAAAAAACAGAGAATCAGGACGCGTGCAGACAAACTGCTCAACTACAATTAGTAGTATGAGATAAAAAAATAAAGCATTATATTAAATGACAAATTCCATATATGTAGGAATATGTTCACAGCAGAATTTAAAATCATTGCAGCTTGCAGCTAACACAATGGCTAAATGAACAACGTGAGTAGGCTGGATTGTGTAGTTCGTAGATTATGAATATGAAACTAAATATTCAAGGCAGTGGAAAACATATTAAAAATTTTCATAAACATTCCACACTGGAGAAAGTTGTCTCCAGCTTAACAGGCTTCCAAATGAAAATTGATGGTATACAATCCATTACGTGGTTCCTGAACGAATTACACATAGATATATTTGTGCATATGTGTGTGTGTGTGTGTGTGTGTGTGTGTGTGTGTGTGTGTGTGTGTGTGTGTGTGTGTGTGTGTGTGTGTGTGTGTGCATATGTGTGTGTGGCAGTCTATGTTCGATGTTTGACCAAAATCTTAAATTATATCAGTTCAAAATTTAAAATATCAAAATAACTTTTTCCCTAAATGCTGGTATTTCTTGGGATTGGGTGTTTGGGTGTTTGTCTTTTCTACTATGTAATGTGATCATCTGGAATTTGGTATGCATAATATGCGGGTGGGTGGGTGCAGGGAGAAAGCCATTTTTTTGTTTTATTGGCATTGGGGAGAGGAATTTTTTTCAATGTTTTAAGATTCAAACTAGTGAAGTTCATGATTTTGATCTTTCAGTCTTCTGACATAGGCCTATATATATATATATATATATATATATATATATATATATATATATATATATATATATATATATATGTGTGTGTGTGTGTGTGTGTGTGTGGGAGCCCTTCATTTGTTCGAACTTTCAAATGCTCGAAACTCATATGGCCGACACCATATGAGCGAACGTTTGAAATGCCGACAAATGATAGCGGAGATCCCGCTACAGTGTAGGACTGGGAGATTCCCCTTTCCTGCACTGTAGTACGATCTCAGAATGAGAATATTTAAGTAGCAGGGGGTGTGGGGGATGCAGGGGGACTTGGCCCCCTACGGCCATATGAAAGCCAGCATTCTGAACGGTCGACATTCTGAAGTAGACCCATATATATATATATATATACACACATATATATATCCTGCACTGCCCCCTAACACTTTTCACCTGGGGAGGCTGACTCCTTCATCTGACCCAAACTATTCTTCTGATTCCTGAATGTCCTAATCACTGAAATACATAATTTTGACAAACTTTATTTGACTGCATTATTAGTTCAAAATACATATATATATATATATATATATATATATATATATATATATATATATATATATATATATATGTGTGTGTGTGTGTGTGTCTGTATATGAATACACAGAGAGAGAGTGAGGAAAGGCTAATGGCTACATTGTCTGAGACTTTCTCTTTCAAGTAGAGTCTCTATTAAGGAACAGGGTTTGTGTGAGGAGTTAGACAAAGAACAATCCACAAGATGACTGTCATGACAGTTCATAATCAAATGAGAAGGATTCTATGCAGATTAGGTGCACCAGGCCTGGAATGTTGTGTGGCACTGTGTGACTGATAGCTGGGCTACCCATGGAGCTTGCCTGAGCATAACTCAAAATTGCTACATGGAACCTTCTTTTGGGCATACCAAATGCAAGATGAAGGTTGTCGGTGGGGGTACAGTTATGAGGATGAGAAGCACTGCCAAAGCAAACTGCAGGAGTAACAGTAAGAGATTTGTGCAACTCAAACCCTGGTAATGAAAACTAGTTTTAGATGTATGAAATGTCGGTGTATTAATTGAGTAGGAACCTGAGGTAGTGCAAGATTTGGAAAAGTGCTGACTAGATGCAGTTGGCCTAACCTTTGCAAACAGCATGGACTCTGAAACACACTTCTTGATCAGGAATGATCTTTCTTCTGTCATAGAATTGCCCTTTAAGAAAGGCCATGGATGGGTGCATGGATGCATGCATATACCCAGCTGAAGGCAATGCAGCTGGATTTCTTTTCCTAGTGAACAAAAGATTGCAGCAATGTAGCTAGAGTCTAGAGTCACAGACAGGAAACCTCTGCCAATTATTTGTGTTTCTGCACAAAAACAGTTGCATGGATTGTTTGGCTTAGCTGGAGAAAATATGCACAGCATTTGAAAAAGTGCCATATACTGGGAGACTTCAGCACTCATATGGGAATGACAGAGTTATCAAATAAAAACCAATAAAAAACTGAAATAAAAACATAATAATAAAATCAAAATAACATGCACATGGTTTTATTGCTTCCACAAGCAATCTATTTCTTCAGCAAATGACCTTTTATGGATCTCTCTTGAAACTGAATTGCCAAGATACTAGATTGCTTGTTGAAGTTGTAAAACTGAATGCAGCACGTGGTGACTTATTACTGGTATCCATACAAGTCATGGAAAGTCTGTAACAGATTTCATGTTTATATGCAAGAGTGCTTGCAAGTGTAATTGGCAGCAGACAGCCTTAGACTTAAGGTTAATGTTAAAGCCTATGCCCATGTCACCAGATCGAAAGTTATATGTTTTTTGGCTAATAAGTAAAGATAGGAACAAAGCCGGTAAATTATATCTGTGGCATTTGCTGGTCAGATCCTGGGGACCCAAACAACAAGTAAAAGTCTCTTGGAAATGTTTGGCTGAGGCATTGTATAAGATGAGTTCCAAAGCCACAATAAGTGAGGCAGCCACAAGAGGATTTAGGCCAGGGGGATGTCCAATCAATGTGATGCTTGCAGCTCTAAGAACCATTGCTTTGACATTGGAGATGAGACAAACTATCAAGTTGAAGAAATGGCCGTCTGGTAAGCAACTGTAAAAGGTTCTCATTCCCCTGGAAAGTACAGTAAGCCAAGAAGGCTACAGCTTCACCAGCTGCAGAAGAAAAAACTTAAGCTTGAAAAGAGCTTGGACAGCCATGGAGAAAAATTATCAACTGACTGTAAAGATGTTCTGGTAAACTATTCAGTGTCTCAAAAGGAGAGGCACCGTATCACCCAGTCCATGTGGGGAAGAAGTGCTGAACACTATTGGAGAGACTGTTAGGAGCTGGAAAGAATATTCTAAAGAACACTTTAGCTCAGTGGACATGCCTTCCTATAAGGGGTCTGTTCTTAAAATCTGTGGTGTATTAGAAGAGTCTTGAATTAAGTGCAGTGGTGGTCTCAGACCTCTGAGTGAGAATGCTGCAGGTGTATAAGACCCCACCAGACATGCTGAAGGCATTGAACAGGGTTAGGAGTAATGTGGCTAGGTAAATTTTCAATGATGCATTCAAGAAAGAGGTGGTATTTTTTAATTAGCAAATAGAGGTGGTGGTCCCTATTGTTAAGAAAGAGAAACAGAGCATGTGCTCTAACTATAAGAGTATCATACTCCTCAGACTTAATAGAATATCTATGCTAGTGTGCTGCAGAGAGAGGTCTGGATGATATTAAAACACTAGGAGGAACAATGAAGTTCCTTTCTGCTCTTGAGTAGACTGGCTCTTTAGCTTTGATGCAGTTATTTGAGGTCTCATGGAAGCTTGCTAATTCAGCATATATCTCATTTGTAGAACTGGAGAAAGCTGAAGGCAACATAACTTTCCATGTGCTGTGGAAGGTCTTCCAAGAGTGTGAGTTACCACGACCACATACAGTCTGATCCCTGACTGGAGGTGATAAGAGCCATGTTTACAGTCTTGACAGTAAGTCAAATTCATTCAAGGTGGGTATCAGAATTCCCCAGAAGAGTATCTTACCATCACTCCTTGTCAGTGTTGTTATGGGTGCTAACAAGTCATGGCCAAGGATGTTAAGATATACATCAGACTAAGACATCTTGTTTGGGGACCTAGATATTGAACTTTTTTCTAGAGTCTCATCTGATTTATGATCTCACTGAAGTCCTTAAGGAATTCACTGCTGTATGTGAATCAAATGAGATGAGGAGGATTATACCCTCCAAATTTAATCAGCACCTGCAAATGTTAGGCTGTGGTACTCACTTAGAAAGAACTGCATTGCCCTTTCAGGTGTATGCATGTATGTGGAGGATACAACTCAATCGGTAGAGGAGTTTAAATACCTTGGCATAAAGTTGTAAGATTTAAGGCTGCCTATCAGAAGTACATGACTCATAACTGTGAGTCTTGCAAATTCAAAACCTAAAATGCCTGTATGATGTAAAAACAATGAATCTAGGAACTTGTCGTACACTTATTAAATTATTTTTGCAGGAGCTTCACCTCTTGCGCACCCTGATGTGGGTAACCATGCCAAACATATCTTTGAACTCCCAGTGTAGTGTAGGGGTTGTGCCCCATACATTGAGTCTGCATACATACAACAATTTTGGAGATTCAGCACATTATAAGCAGTGTGGGGAGGTGATGGATACAACCCTACACATCAAAAATGCAGTGGAACTAGCCCCCTGTAAAATATGCTTTTAATGTATAGCAGTGAGTAATAACACTTGCTGTTACTACAGCAATTATCACTTAATTTTTTGCAGCTTCAGGATTCACAGAACTCTTTAACTTTTCAGAGTGTGCCAACAGAAATAGGTGACAAGTTCCAACTTGTACAAGAAAAGATAAATTGTCACAGACAATTGACAGAAGGCACTAAAACTACACACAGCTGGTGAGAGAGGGATATCGAGAGTAGGTCAAAGTGGGGTGCTCAGCATGTATAGGCCCACAGCCTGGGTGGCTGTAGATATTCCCAGCATGCTCTTAATGCAATGCTTAGTGATTCATATTCATGTGTTTTTTGTATCCTTTAATCTATTTAGCATCGGTGATGTGACTTGAGATGCCAAACTCCTGTAGGTCTTTAGGTATTTAGATTATAATATTTTTATTTATTGATGAGCAGTGAAGAAGATTATATGGCCATAGGCCTACATTGGTTGGCAGTGATTAAATAAACCCCCCAGCAGACCATTCACACTTCAGTGGCGGCGGTGAGAGTCAACCCTAATCTGTCTGTTGTCTTCTTACCTCTATATTGTCAAGGAGTGCTATGGTTAGTGTAATTGTGCATATTTAGCCTTCAAACTCATGTTATCACCAAAAAAAATGCATCACCTCCAGCCACAAGGTTAATGTATATGTTGCACTGCAGGTAATTAACTTTTTTATTTTCCTATATTTTAGTAACCATGCAGAAATGAGCTCTAAATAATGCACCAAGGTATCAGTGTCACCACAGACTAAGGAGTGAAAACTAAAGGAATTTCACATCAGAATGTCCAAGATGGACCTGCTAGCACCTTTTATGCACACCTTACTAACTCATGATACAGCCTGGCAGATGCTGTGGGCGTGCATCATGCAGAAAATAAGATAGACCAACCCCAGTCCAGATGACCCCAGCACCCAGTACACATTATAGACACTGGCACTGGAGGCAGGCAACATCTGGAATTTGAGGCAGCTGAGAGAACTGAAGAGCTTAAGGTGCAAAATGGTAGACAGAAAACTGGAGAGAGAGAGAGAGAGAGAGAGAGAGACAGAGAGACAGAGAGAGAGAGAGAGAGAGAAGCAGTGACCTCAAGAGAAGGAGGGTGAAAGCTGAACCCTAGATGCACAGGCCAGTACCAAATTATTTTTGGTTGTATTTATTCACGTCTTCTAAGTTTTATGCTTGTACTGATAGTTATCATTTATTATTGGCAATGGTGTATGATAAATCTTGGTCTGCTTTGATACTGTGGGTTGCTTTTACCACATCTATCTTTCTAAGTATTTTTGATTATCTGTTCCTGTTTCCATATTCATCGTTTTCTCTAATCAATGCTTACATGCTGGCATTTTACTAGTTCCTTTCCTTTCTTTATTTCTATACATTTTTGTGGTAACACTTTATCAGTTATTAGTTTAGTTATACTGTAATATCTTCTATTTATTTCTGTTTTATCACATGAATTTCTCTTATAGGTTCATAGAGTCATAGGTTAAGTACTAGGCTAGCTGCCCTTGAGGGACATTTTAAACCTAGTTTCCCTTTGGTGCTTGAATTAACCTATCCCATTTGGTTATATATTGGCCTTACTCATCCCATGGTCAATAATTATATATTACCCCTTGTGAGAAAAACTGGGATCATATCATAAATAATTTGAGGGGACCCATGCATGGGCTAAAGCATTTAGGAGCTGCCTCTGTCCATTAGTAGTGCACAAGACAGTCGAGGTACATTTTCTATTTCCCATCCATAGATCCAGCTTGAGCTTGAATTGATACAGGAATGAGGTTTGTTTTATGTCGATGGGAAGTCTGTTTCACAGCAGTAGTACCCTCTGCAAGATAAACCTGTCCCTCCAAACTATTCTGTTGATGTTGAGGACGATGTTTAGATCCCTAAACCTAGTATTTCTGCTGTAATTTGACTTGCTGATGTGCAATAAATCCATGAGTACTGGGTCAGAGGATGCCTTATACATACCTCTCAACCTCTTAGAGCAACAAATTTGGACAAAGCCATTAATAAAAGTGGGACAAAGGACTACAAATAAGGACATTTTTTAAATATTGCTCTTACAAACTTAGAAAGTTGATAAAATAACAGGTTTTGTATCAGCATGAATTTTCTGAAGGGTATAAAGTCTGAAACTCAAATGTCTGTCATTATTTTCTAATTTCAGTCTTTAATGATTTACCGATAATTTCCCAGAAAACCACAATTTTATGAAAAACAGACCAAAAACATGAGGCAAAAATCTGGACATTCTGCGAAAATCTGTACAGTTGAGAGGTATATATGCGACAGTGTTACAGTTGAATTATCAGCCAGTAGGGTTGCTATATCTTCAGCCTTAGTGTAGGTAACATCATTCACAATTAACTCAGTGCATTGCTGCATTGTGCTTTTGAGATTACAAACATAACCAAAAAAAGGCCGTGTGATTGTCTTTGGCTTGAGTAGCTATTTTAACTTCAAACATGGCTTGGGTGGATTTTATTAAGCTCATGAGTTTTTGTTTATTTCACTGACAAAGACTGTAGAATTCTGGGAATTACTGTTCTTACTTTTGACCATTTATTTTTTACTTTTATTGTAATGCTAAGGTACCACCATGTGGATTTGTTTCTGGGATTTGCCCTGCACTTGTTTCTACAGGGTCTAGCTGCATTTATGCAACTGCTTACATACTGGTATAGTGTGGTGTACATTTCTGGGTATTCAATGGATTAACTAGATTTGGTAGAGATTTGAAGCTTGCCAATGTATTAATTAAGAGTAGGTAGTTTGTCTTAGAAACATTTCTAAAGGTATCTTGGGTGCAATGAATCTCTGGTTTCAGTTTTATTTCAAAGAGGATGGCTGTATGATCAAACCTAACAAGTAATGAAGATATGCAAGGTACAGTGCAAGATACCTCATATTAGTAAGGACAAGATCCAAGATGCCATTCTCCCTAGTAAGTACTCTGACTATTGTTTCAGGTGTTTGTATTGATAAAGTCCGGGAACATCTGTGCTTTTGCACTAGTGGTGTAGCTTTTCCAGTCTATAGTTGGATAGTTTAGATCTCCTAGGAAAATTAATTGTGCTTAATACTGAGTGATTCCAGTTCCTGTGGAAAGGTGTTGTGGCTTTCTTGAGTCATTGAGGGAGTTTATTAGCTAGCTAATATATGATATGGGACCTTTCTGATGGTTATTTGGACATGGATAAGCTCTAGTGTATCATGCGTCTTTACCAGCCTTTATGGGACTCTGTTTTGGATGAAGATTGAGACATATTCACCTTTTTTCCCTTCCTGCACAGTAGCCAAGCTAAACATCTGGAAGGCATTATAGCTCTGCAGACCCAGAGTGCTCTCTGATATTTTTAACCATATCTCAGTCACTACACAGATTTCAATATCCTGCAAGGTGAGATGGGCTTGTAGGGAGTATGGTTTCTTGTTCAAGATGTTAGCATTGATCAGTAACACTTGCAAATTCTCCTTTGCTTGGTTTGTATCGCTAGGTTTACCAGGTTGGTATTGCCTCAAAAAAGGCACTATGGGGTAGTCAGTGTCTTTACCAATAATCATAACCCTAGAGGAGACTGATGTAGACCATTCCTGGACAGACAGCATGGTCTGTCACTCATATCCTCCCAGCCTGACACATATTGGACTCCCTTTGAATAATACCAAAAACTAAGGCAATTATTAAAGTCAGTTATTTTTTCCTCATAATTTGGCATCATCCTTGGAGAAGGCAGAATGCTGTTCAATGCTAGGCTCATATCTGCCTTACACACATATTCTGAGTGCTCCATCATGTCTCACCTCATATAGTCCAGTCATTAATTCCAGTATCTATGACAGAGTCATACTGGTACTTTTTCAAGGACTTGACTCTGTGCGTGATCTGATGGATCCTGGCACCAGACAGGCAACTAAATGTCACTCTTTCCTTACTCATCCTACTAAGATGTACATCTGTATGACTTTCAATGGAGTCACCTATAACAAAAATGAATGGTAGGGTCAATGCCTGCCTTACAGATTTAGCATCTGTGACTTTGGGACTTCTTGTACTCTAGAATGATGTAGGCTTAACTTGCTGAATGTGCTTTGTGTCTGTTGTGTTTTGGAGGTCCTTGAAGTTTTGGCAAGTTAATCTTTAGAACCATCAGCATATGAAGGATTATATGTATTGTGATGGCTTTGTTGAGGTGTGGTATGTGGTGTGCTTAACGGTCTTTATTACTGTGTTAATCTTCTTTTACCAATCTTCTAACATCATTCACTTTCTGTGATCTCTTTCTTTCATTTAATTTAACGTCTGTCCATCTCTATTAAATCAGTCATGTTTTCTTCTGGACTGAGAGCATCTTCTTCACTCCTTGTTTTCCATGAGTATCTACTGAATGTTCTAGAACATCTTCCTGTGACATATCTTCATCTGATGCACTCTGCTTCATCTACTGATCCTTCATATGGGAACCCACTGATCCATCACTCTGCAACATTTCCTGTGTCAGTATTGCCACTGTTTCCTGCCCCTTCCCTTGCTAATCAGCTTCAACTGAACATTCGTATCCATCTCCTACAGATGGCTTTAGAGCATCACTATTTGGCAAATCTTCTTCAGATGGCTCTTGTTTCACCATTTGTTCCTTAACCTAGGTACCCATAACTCCATCATGCTGTGACATTTTCTATGTTGGATTCTTCACACTAAACCCTTCACTTCACATATAATCCATAACTTCAATTTCTATTTCTTTAAATTCTACCTTACTACTTTTCTTTTCTGTATTCCCTCTTTGTTTTCTTATTTTTCTTCTTTTTTTAGTATTGTGAAACTTTCCATATTTCTCTTCAAATATCTTTGGAGCTGTTATTTTGTATTGATTAGTTAGCTTTCCCCTTTGCATAAATATTGCACCATACCAGGTCTCTTTTTCATTCCTACATCCATGTTTCTTTTTTATACCTTTCAAAAATCTCTGGGTTTCGTTCTTTATATTTTTGCATTTCCTGTGTTACTTGTTTTTCCAAGTCGACCAAAGTTTCTTCATCTGTAATGTTTTTCATGGGTCTGTTGTATTAATAAATATACATTTTTATTTGAAGCTTTTTGCAGTTATTCTTGTCCAAGTATTTTTTTTCCTCTAATTTCTCTTTTAGTCTTTCTGAATACCCTCTATCTGAGAACCGTGCGCTTTTTGTGTAAAAAGTAACAATAAATAATTTCTTCCTTATCCTCAGTGATCCACTTTGTCATTTTTATGGCTATTTTTTGGATTTTGTGGACTATTTCTTCCTTCTACCACAGGGGGCCATTTTACCTCTGAGTATGGCCTAACCCTGTTCTAGAAATGCTTCCACGTCCTGAGGATTCCACATAGTCTTTTTTCAGTCCTGGCACCAGTGTGTACTCAGGGAACGGGCAGTTTTTTTATACTGGCACCTGTGCACCCAGGTGTCTTTTATTTTTTAGCATATCTTTGTCCATGACATATAAAATGTAGTCTATATATCAGTGGTATCTTAGTAGGATCTTGTGAAAACAGGGTCCACCATGTGAAGGTAGTTCCCAAGACCTGATGATGAATTTAGTTCCAGAAATACTACTCTTTTTTGCTGATTTCACCTCTTCATTCTGAAGCTATTCCATAAGAATAATATTATGAGTCCATAGGGATTGTTTTTGGTGACTATTGAAATTGTTGGACTGCAAGTATTGTGCACTGTCACTATGGTGTGTATGTGTGTGTGTGTGTGTGTGTGTGTGTGTGTGTGTGTGTGTGTGTGTGTGTGTGTGCCCATCCCATTTTCTGTAAATCTGTGTTTAGTTCTCTGTCAGAAAATACTTTCCTTGTTTTGACGTATGTTTGCAGAAGGCATGTTAAGCTGCATTATGGCTGTTTGCTGATATATGCTTGCATGCCTTCAACAAGCTGGCACAGTGCCAGTTCTGTGACATGGGAATCTATAATACTAAACATGCAGAAAGTCAAGTCACTAATTAGTATAATTTAATATAATTTATGTAACATCGTTCTGCATAAGCATTATGTAAGGCAGCAGCTGCAATATTTTTCATAAACAAATGAATGTTTTCTGTTACAGTTCTTGTGTTGATGAGATTTCACCTCCTAAATTCACATATTTTATGTTTTAAAAGTAACAGGCAACATGAATTATACAATGATGGGTCACTGTTATTCAGAAATGAGCACACTGATTGGACAGCACAACCAGCGTGCCCATTGTAAATCAAGCATATACCAGTAGAAAAAGTACAACTGAGCTGCCAGACTTTTATCTATTGATATATGGTGTGCCTCTCAACTGTACAGAATTTCACAGAATGTCCAGATTTTTGCCTCATATTTTTGTTCTGTTCTTCATAAAATTTGTGGTTTTCTGACAAAATTGTTGAGGAGTGAAACCTCTAAATAATGACATAATTTGAGATTCAGACTTCATATCCTTCAGATAATGCAAGCTAACACAATATTATCAGCTTTTTAAATTTGTAAGAGCAACATTTACAATCTGTCCCCATTCTGGGGGCCTTTGTCCCCCAATATTTTAGCCTTTGTCCACATTTCCTGAGCGAAGAGGTGGAGAGATACTTATGGAGGGCAGACATAATACAAGAAAAAAATCAGGTATGTTCTGAAAACTAAAGAAATGTACCTGATTTTACTTGTATTTTTGTGCCATTTCAGCAGGCTGTCTTACCTCTGACCTAATTCTGATTTAATAGTTAAAAAAAAAAATAATAAATAAAAGCAATGGAGATTCTTTTTCCTCCATTGCTTCTATTGACCAGCACTGATGTACTGTGCAAGCATAGACATGTATGTCCCATATACATGCGGAGCACATCTAAAAATGCGGAAGAACAGAAAACAATGCAGAGGAACAATACAACACCATTATACAAAGACATTATTTAAGAAAAATAAGCAATTTCTTTCTTAAATAATGTCATTGCATAATTGCAAAAACTAACAAGTGGGTGTGGGCATATGAGGATTTACCCATACCCACTTGTCAGTTATTCCTTAAATCTCTAATAAAAAAGTAAATTTGTGATGTTATGCACATTCTGAAGACCTGGTTGTCTACTGACTTATAAATACAGTGGTGATAGACTGCATGATATTCCCGGTGTAAGTGAATCTCACTGAAGAAAATAAAGCCATTAATATGACTATCAGAAAAGAGCTTTATTTGAGTGGTGACATTACTAAAATGCTTTCTAGATTTCTTTCAGCTACTTATTGCATGAGTTTGATCTGAGATGAAACCTTGTTTTTTCACCTTTTCCGAAACTACATCACTGAACATTCCAGAAGGGATTATTGTGAGTCAGCATTCTTGCTGGAACCCCTCAATAGCATCCACATTGCCTAGATTCATTAAACTTCATCACTTTATAGTATAATGCAGGATTAAAGCCTCAGAGAGGTAGATTTAGTCCCGACTGGTCAGGTTTGATCCCCACAGCAAAGTCTGATGGATCAAATGTTCAGGGAAGGATGGAATAAATGTCACTATTACTTCCTCCCCTGCAAGGAATTACTCTTATAATTCAGCTGAAAAAGATCTGACGTGATTTATTTATTATTCAAAGAAGTCTGTAGGCTCTGCACATGTATGGCTGCGCATTGCCAAACAACAGCATAGATGGATTATACTTCTTTAGATATGGTAAAGGAAACATTATTCACCATTGAGCAAAGAAGTATGAGATTTTAAAGGATTAAAAATATTCTGACAGAATAATGAAGTTTGCTGACATTTCTAAGAAGGACCAAAGTTTATTAGTTGTGTGACTTCTTGCAAACAAAACTGGAATGAGAGATAAGACGGAAAGGAAATGAGTTTGCTCAGTAGTTAACTAATGCATGTTGGTTTTTATTCATTTTTGAATGTTTTATTTCTACTGGTTTTGAAACAAAGAGCGTGGCCTTTTTTCAGTCAGAGTTTGCCTGTTTATGCTGTATGCATGCATCGTGCTTATGGCTGCCACTCCTCCAGAAGGTATGCTAGAAGGAAATAACATCCCTGCAGGAAACTGTAATGCTTATTGGCCGAGAAGGTTGTTCTACATTTACCTTTACTGTTTGCTGAATATTTGGAGTTGGGGAAGTTGAGCATCACTTAAGTTGTGCTTTGACATTTCTTTTTGACTTCCAGCTACTGTATATACTTAAGGCTTTGGCAAATTCATGTTGTTGAGGGAGCGGGTGGGAATTTGGATGTGGAATTCATGAACTTTTGCACCATATTTATCCTTACACGTTACAGAAAGTTTCTGATTGAGGTTTTGCTGAATTATTAACATTGGTCTATAGCTGGTTTGATGTTTTTAGTCTATTTCAGTGTAGTCTTTCTGTAGTCTGGATCTCTTGAAAAAATATCCATTTAGATAGGATTTATGGGACTGTGCTCTCCAAAGAACACTTTTCTGTGATTTAGTGAGAAACAGTATAGCAAATACTGCCATACCTCTCAACCTCCTAATGTAAGAAGTCTGGATAAAGCCTAAAATAATGGGCAACAAATTGCTAAAATAGGCACATATTTTAAATATTGCTCTTACAAACATAAAACAGTTGCTAGACTAACAGGATTTGTGTCAGCATGCACTTTCTGAAGGATATGAAATCTGAAACTCAAATGTAAATCACTATTTAGTGACTTCAGTCCTCAGTGATTTGAGTGAAAACCACATATTTTATGAGGCAAAAAATCTGAGCATTCCATGAAAATCTTGACAGTCGAGAAGTATGGGCAATGCTGCAGAAGCCGAATTACCTGGTTAATAGCTTAATAACCTAGTAAAACTCAGACTGCACTGTGTGAACTGCTGTGCACATCTTGCTAACGTGCTCAAAGTGAGGGAACATCCCTGTGAATTGTGGGCATACCTCTCAACTGTCCAGATTTTTGCCTCTTATTTTTGGTCTGTTCCTCATAAAATTTGTGATTTTCTGGTAAATAATTGAGGATTGAAGTCTATAAATAATAATAAATAATGACATACATTTGAGTTTCAGACTTCACACCCTTCACAAAAAATATAATAATAACAACAACAACAATAATAATAATAATAATAATAATAATAATGCAAAATCTGTCATTCTAGCAACTTTCTAAGTTTATATGAGTAATATTTAAAATCTGTCCCTATTTTTGTGTCTTTGTCCCTTTATTATTTCTGGCTTTGCCCAGATTTCTTGCGCTGAGAGGTTGAGAGGTCTGACTGTGGGCTCATGTTAAGGATGCAGTCACACTAGTGAGATTAAACACCAACCATGCTGAGCTGGAATTGCCTATTCATAATAGTGGGGCCTGCCTCCTCCAACAGCTTCTAACTAATACCCCAACTGTCAAGCATAAGAACTATACTGAACTTCAAGATTTTAGGAGGAAGCTGGTGATATTTCTTCAGGCGAGTACTATATGTGTGCCTATTGTGTAATAATCACTCTATGCCAGTTGGCAACCCAATTAGTTATTACAGTGAGACTCAGTACTTTGCTCCTGTCAAACAGGTCATCAGTAAGTTTTAATAATACTACTAATATTAAGATGCTGTCTTTTCAGTGTAGCTTAACTGTACACCTGAATGTAAATGACCCGCTATTCAGTTGTTGTTGCAGACTGTCCACATAAAGCTGATGTTACTCTTTCAAGTCCTCCAAAGCTAATTATGAAGCAAAAGTAGCCTCCCTAGCCCAAGGTAATCACAAGGCATTCTTTAGCTACTTCGAAAATCTAAAAGGGAATACCCAGTGATGCACTGAACTGGTTGTGGATGGCACCACCCATACTCAACCAGAGGTAACAGCCAAGCCAACCTGCTAGCTGACAGGTTTGGGCAAACATCACCCCCCGTTCCCTCCAGTCATTCCTGAAAGTGTACCTGCCACCATTCCTCAGCCTACTATCTCAAGAGAGCAGGTCATCTTGACACTCTCCAAGGCCAAAAAGATGGCATCAATGGGACCACAAAACATCCCAGGTTGGCTTTTAAACAACTTAAAACATGACCTAGCAGACCCACTTGGATCCCTGTTTAACCACAGCCTGAGAACTGGCTATGTATCAGCAGAATGGAGGACAGCAACAGTAATTCCTCTGCAGAAATGGGGACCATCAACTGATCTTGGGAATTATAGGCCCATATGCTTGACAAGCCTCATCTGAAGGTCATGGAAAGAATCATTATGGACCTTTTTAACAAGGACATAGATAGTGTTCATAATCTAGACCCAGCCCACTTTGGATTCACTGAACATGGTTAACTTCTATAACAAAGTTACCAAGGCCTTGGACAAGGGAAAAACAGTGCATACCACCTACATTTACCTAGACAAGGGATTTGACACAATCCTCCACTCAAGTATTGTAGAGAAACTCTCTCAGTTGGAAATTAACCCTTACATTACTAGATGGGTAGCCAACTGGCTCACATGCAGGACAAGTACTGTCAAAGTGGGTAACTTCACCTCTAGCAATTGACCAGTCACGAGTGGCCTACCAACAGGTTCTGTGCTGGTTCCCTTACTGTTCGGAATTTATTTCTCAAAGGTCCAGGCAAACTTGACAATTACAAATTGGGAGCAATCACTGACTCCCCCAGTGGTGTTAATTATACTGCAGACAGGGTTAACGCAGACAAATGACTGGTGTCAAAGCCACAGATTAAAGCTAAATGCAAGAAAATGCATTATTAGTCCCTTTGGGAAAGTTGACATCCCTGCTAATTACATTATAGACAGCATCCCCTAAGTGTAGACCCTGTGGTACATGATCCGGGTACTCAGGTTGATAGCAACCTGAACTTTGACCAGAATGTATCCACAGTATTAAGAACATCCTTCTATGTGTTACATC